>NW_026067930.1:1623913-1792893 GCF_014885135.2 Alexandromys fortis | reverse complement strand
GGAGGGAGGGAGGGAGGGAGGGGGAAAGGAAGGAAAAAAGAAAGAGAGAGAGAGAAGGAAAGAAAGGAAGGAAGGAAGGAAGGAAGGAAGAAAGAAAGAAAGAAAGAAAGAAAGAAAGAAAGAAAGAAAGAAAGAAAAGAGAGAAACCTCCACTATCCACCATCTCACCATTTCCTTATTGGTAAGACATCAGAGCCTAGCTGGGCTGTCCAAGGACAGAGATCTTGGGTGGAAGCAGCACCTCTTTCTCTCTCCCCTTCCTCCTTCCTGCCGACCCAGCAGTCATTTCTACAATGAGGAAGCACCATGAGGAAGGGCAGGGCAACATGGAAGACAGTTCTGGAACAATAAATAGAAATCATTACACTGACTTTGCACCTCAAGGCATGGCACCTACCTCAAGATACCCTTTTCTGGGAGGGAAGTAAACTCCCTTGTTGAAGCTAGCTGTCTTGGTTTGCCCTTGCTGCCATTTTCCACACACATCCCTACACATAGGCTTCATTATCCACACAGACACAGCCTTGACTGCTTCACAGCTGAGGAGTCAGGCTGCCCGAGTTCAAATCTTCAACCCACCCTACCAGCACTACAACCTCTGGGACCCACATGCGACTCATCTCCTCTGTGAAGCAGAACTGCAGTGTAGACTCACTGAGGTAGCCCAAACCTGACTATCCATAGCGCACTTAGGACTCAGGCCCCATCAGCTCCATCAGACCAACCAGGGCATGGTGTAGGAGGTCCTTCTGTCTTTGTGTTGCTGTCATTGGTTAATAAAGAAACTGCTTTGGGCCTGTTGATAGGGCAGAACTTAGGTAGGCAGGGAAAAACTAAGTGGCATGCTGGGAGAAAGGAGACAGAGTCAGGGGGAGACGCTATGGAGCAGCCGCCAGCATCAGACATGCTGGAACTTTAGCTGGTAAGCCACTGTCAAGTGATGACACACAGATTAATAGAAATGGGTTAAATTAAGATGTAAAAGTCAGCCAATAAGAAGTTAGCGCTAATGGGTCAAGCAGTGTTTTTAATTAATACAGTTTTCTGTGTGGTTATTTCTGAGCTAAGCTAGCTGGGCAGCCGGGACAAACAAGCGGGCCCTTCCTGTTACAAGGGCATGTGTTTATTGCAAATGCTTTAACACTGCCAGCTCCCGTCTCTCCACGCCAAAACAACCCTCATTAACCACTCCCAATTTAGAAACACTGGAAAAACTTCAGTCTGAAGTCACTGCTGTAGGGCCTCCCATGCCTTGGGCTCCAGCCTCACTATCATCTTCCAGGGTCCCCTGGGTCCTCTCCCTCCTGGGGAAGCAGGAAACACAGCTGAGTTCAAGCTGGGGACTATGCAGGTTGTACTGAGCATACCTAGTGGCTTCTGAAAGGAGCAAGGAACAACTTGGGACAGAGAAGCCTTTCTTCTAGTGCCCATCCCTACCTATCACAGCCCTCCTTCTGCACTACACACACACACACACACACACACACACACACACACACACAGCATTGTCACGAGCCACTGGAGAACTAAGACAGAGGGGTGTGCTGGTGAAGATGGGTGTACTCAGGACCTTTCTCACAAAGAAGACTAGACACTCAGACTAGAGAATCTGGCTCAAGGTCACATGGTGGTGGCTGCAGAACCAAAACCCATTCCCAGGGATTTTTGCCATCTGAAGGATGTCACAAGCTGTCAAGTGAAGTCAACAAAAGGCTGCTTGCTGCCCCAGAGGCTAAAGAGGCCAAACTGTGCTGAAACCTGCTGACTTCCCACAGAAACCATGTGGGTCAGAGGTGTCAGCCAAAGCCAAAACATCCTAGACCCTGTCCAGAGCCCGGTGCAGGACTTCATCCCAACAAAGAACAACAGGATGTGAAGGAAGGGCCATGCCTAATCCTCCGGCCAGATGGGAAAGTGAGGAGGGGAAAAGGGTTGCTGGGTCCTAATAAGGTTCCCATCTGGGCCAGTTTCCTAAGGCTGCTGCAGAAGGTCACAGACTCAGTAACTTCCCTACAAATCCAAGCTTATGCTGCAGAACTGGAGGAGGGTGTGGCCTAGACTAGCAGTACTTCTGCTAGTACTCCTGCATGCTGGTCTCCAAAGCATGGCTTGGATCCTAAATGTCCTCCAGAGGCTGGTGGTGAAGGCTTGGGCATGAACACATGGCACTATGGGAAGGGGTGGAACTTTGAAGGGGAGAGTGTGTGTTGTAGGAGGCCACTTGTTTGTTTTTGGCTGTCCAGATTCAAAATAACCACTCAGAAACTATATTATTTAAATCACTGTTTGGCCAATCACTTAATCATATTGTTAGCTAGTTCTTATGTTGTTGGTTAACCCATTTTTATTAATCTGTGTACTGCCACGTGGCTGTGGCTTACGTGGTAAAGTCCTATCTGGCATCTGTCTCCTGACGGGGCTACATGGCTTCTCCTTGACTCTGCCTACTCTCTCTATATATAAATCTTTTAACCTGACTATATTCTTGTAAGCCATTGGCCAAAAGCAGCTTCTTTATTTATTAACAAATAAAAGCAACACATACACAAAATGACTGGGGATAGAGTGGGCTTTTAAAATCTCAAAGCTGGCCCCCAGTGATACACCTCCTCCAGCAAGGCCACACTTCCTAATCCTTCCTAAAGAGTTCCACCAACTGGGGACCAAGTATTCAAACGTATGAGCCTACGGTGACCATTCTGCTTTTTAACAATCTCCCCTGCAGCTCCCTAGCCTGTCAGCCATGACACCCCCACACAGAATAACAACAGGGTCAAAGAGCATCTAATATACATACACAGTCTCAGCCTGTGGGATTCCCTCTGTATCCTATGAATATGTTTTATTACCATTGGTTAATAAAGAAGCTGCTTGAGCCTATGGCAGGGCAGAATTCCAAGCAGAGATAGAGGAGGAAAGAAGGCGGAGTCAGGAAGATGTCATGCAGCTGCCAAAGGAGTTAGATGCCTGAACTTTACCAGTAGGCCACAGCCTTGTAGTGATGCACAGATTACTAGAAATGAGTTACTTTAAGATATAAAAGCAAGCTAGAAATATGCATGAACCATTAGCCAAACAGTGTTGGAATTAATATAGTTTCTGTGTGATTATTCAGGTCTGGAAAGCCGGGAAACCAACGCACAATCTCTATTTATAGTCACAGGCACAGTAGTAAATAAAGATCCCAAGACTGGAGGGAGGACCTGAATGCAGACAGACTGAAGATGGTACAAAAGACAGCAACAATAAGCAGGACTCAACCCGGACCCACTTAGGGATGGCTCCTCCCACTTGGAAATGGCTCTGTACCTACTCTGAGGGACAGGACCAAGGTTGCCCTGGTAAATGAACAGGCGTCCTGCAGTTAAAAGGTTTCTTCCTTAGAATATTCAGCTTTTATTTTTAAATTATTTTTATTGATTATTTGGGAATCTCACATCAAGCACCCCAGTCATGTTCACCTCCCAGTCTTCCCATGTTCACTCTCCTTCCCTCATGACCCCCCCTCCCTGCCACCAAAAGAAAGGGCAAGTCCATTTTGTGTTATTCACATATTCCCTGGAGCATGGTCAAATTCCTAGTGGCCATCCCAAGGGAGGATGAGTCTTCTCTGCCTGCATCCAAGCCAGAAGCCATCAGTTGAGTAAAATCATGCAGAGGTCAGAATGGGATGGGACTAGCTCTCTCCCATGTCCACACTACTACCAGAATTCCAGTGCTGTGGGCTGGTGAGGGGCAGGACCAGCTCTCCCAGAAGAAGCAGGACCAGCTCTCCTGCACCTACAAACATCAGCATGGCTTCAGCCATCAGCCCCGACCACTGAATATCCATATGGACTTTGGTGGTAACACTGGCCACAGACATCAACACAGATCTTGGCTATCTCAAGGCAATTGACCCACTCCTGTCCCTCAGCCATTGCACAGACCAGGAGCCTCAACACGACTTCAGGTCCACACGCCACTCACATCAGGATGCCGCTCCCTGAGGCAGCAGACCCTGAGGACATCACTGAGCATTGGGCAGCAAGCAGCACAAACTACATATGTCCACATGGATCTCAGGCTTCAATGCAGTGTGGGCAGCAGCATGGACCACTGACACCACCAACATGGCCTCCTGTGGTATCTCAGGCCACAGTGGTCCTTCGAGGGGTCCAGTCCAGAAAGTGAGCCTTTCCCCATCTCAAGACTCTGTTGTTGCCCACAGCCAGGGGGATGCTGCCCCCTTTGGGGGCGGGGGCCGCATCTGCATAAGCTCTAGGCTGTTATATACCACCCCACCAACCCTGCTGGGCAATGACGACATGGCTTCAATCTCAGCTTCTTTCTCGTCTGTCGCGACCATCACGTCTTCAGTTCTGCCTCTTTTCGTAACACATGCACCGCTTCGTTTTTCTGTCTTTCCCACAGAAAAACGCCGTCACACATTTGTCCCTGCCTCAAACTCACAGAGATCACTTTGCCTCCTATGCCTCCTGAGTGCTGGGATTAAGTTAAAAGTGAGCACCACCATGCCCGGCTGTGCCCAGCTTGTTTTTTAATTTCTTAATTCTGTGGGAAATATAAAGAAAATGCACTATCTTTTCTAGCAAAGGGTTATTAAATAAGACAAAATTCCATTTTAAAAAGTTATGAAGAAGCCACTTGGCAGAAATTCAAATCCCCCCAGGGTCAGCGTTTCTTCAATCAGATATGTGCCCAGGTTTGTGTCCTCTTTTCAAAATTTACACTATGCTAATCAGCTGCACTGCTCTAAGTCAGCCAATAGCATAAGAGTTCAAGGCCAGCCTCTGACCACTCAGAGTGAAGCACCAGACCACTTTGCACAAGGAAAAAAAAAATCCCAGAGGGACCTCTGCTGGGCGTGCTTTTCTGCTGTATTTGACATGAACACACACCCCTCTGCAGAAGTAAAACATTCTTAACTTTATTATTATATGTGTAGGGGTGCCTTGTCTGCATATGCATCTATGCATCACATGAATGCCTGGTGCCCCTAAGAGGTCAGAAGTTATAGGCGGGGAGTAACAGGAGGTTGAGAGCCATGGTGTGGTGCTGGGAATCCAACCTAGGTCCTCTGGAAGAGCAGCTCTTAATGGCTGAGCCATCTTTCCAGGCCCCAGGAGTAAAACATTTTGCCCATGTAGTCATTTTCTGGGGACCCCAGACTAATTTCTGTCAAGTTTCAGGTTTCCCTGTGATGTCTTTGCCTGTGTGAGCAAATCAGCAAGCGGGCTTCGAGCTGTCAACTGTCCTTGCCTCTGCTCCTGCATGCCCCTCAGCCCGAAAGGCCAGGGCTCAGACACATCTCCAGAGGACCCTGAAATGATCCAGGTAGCTCTCTCAGCAAAACTGGAGTCTGCCCAGCCTCAGCTCCTGGGCACCATGCTCAGCTCTTTGTAGCGTCAAAGCCTGGATGCCCCTCCTGAAACCCTCCCTCAGACCTCTTTCTCCTCTCTCCCAGATTCTAAGCCTCTCCGCCTGGCTGACAGCCATAGCCATAGGGTGATGAGAACGCTACCCCAGGTAAAGGGAACTGATGACAGCTGGCTCCTGAACTGCCTAAGCAGCAGAACATCTGCCAGATGCCATCCCACTCCCAGTCCACCGTGAGCTCTTCCTGGGTGCTGGGCTCCCGGGAAGACTCTGTCGGAGCCCTCAGCACAATGCTGCGCTCTGCTAAGCTGAGGTCTCAGCTCACTTGCTCCAGCCCAGAACATCGATTTGCTTGCAAGTGCCAGGAACAGAAAACCAACTGCAATTTAAAAAAAAAAAAATGGATGCTTTTACCAGTTGGTCGCAGTGGCTTTTGTTCATTCTCCCAATTTGGGCAGTTGACGTGGGCAACATAGTGAGACATCATCTCAAATGAAAAAAACAATAAATAAACAAAATGGAAGCTTTGCTGTGCTTCCAAACAAGCGTTCTGGGTGTCTGCTAGCTGACACTGTGGCCTAACAACCCCAGAGTGCCCTTGTCAGTCTGGGTATGCCTGTGTCCCGATCTCTTCTCATTCAGTTGTATTGGATCAGGGCCAACTCTAATGACCAGGTCTTACCTTAATGGCCTCTGTAAAGACCCTTTCTCCAAACACAGCCACACTATGGGACGGGACAGGTGGGAGTTCAGTGTGACTTTCAAGGATGCCATTCAGAACATGACAGAACTCTCAGTATTTGGTCAGAGGCCTACCTGGTCTGCCAGCAACAGGGAGACAGAAGTATTGTCAGGTAGAAGAACTGATTTCTCGGAAGTCCTAAGTAGGAAGGCTGTAAACCACGCTCAGCCATCACACACGTGCCCAAACACACGCACACATGATGAGCTGGGTGACCATAGAGATGGTTGGTGGTCTGGGAGTCTCAAACCTCAACCGACTGCTCCAGATGCACAACCCCAGGCTGGAAATGGGTACACTCTTGGCCTAAGGGGTTGGGTGGGCTGCGTGGGCTGCCTTGAGTTGGCTCCATTCTCACATGACCCTCCCGAGCTCATTCCTGGTACCTAGGCTGAAAGATGCATGCAGTAAAACTCAGTCGGCTGCGGATGTTGCAACCAAGAAGGGAAAGGAAAAACAAAGAAACACAAAGGACGGTATTAGTTCCCTGGCCAGTGGTACCCAGGAGAAGCAAGCCCAAGGTAGCAAACAGCCTCTGGGTTTGTCTTGAGAAGGTCCTGGAGCCCAAGACCCTTAGTTCCTTATTTGTGTGGGTCCATGGCGACCTGCCACCTGGAGCAAGGTGGAGGATGCCCTTGGCCTAGACCCAGGCCTAGGGTGGCCCAATATTACAGAATCTCCTCGGGGTTCATTGGCAGACTCATAGGGTCTCCCCTCCATATAGACCCTGAGGACATCCCCCTAGGTTGTGTGCTGTGTGTTTGTACCCTGTCTTATGACTCTCCGCATAAAAGAATCAACTGTTTGCTCCAAATAGGGAGGGAGCCAACAGACCAAATAAAGGTCCCACCGAGTTTAGCTTGGCAACATTTATAAATGAGTCCGTTGGGTTGCACCAGGGACGGGAGTGACTCACAGGCAGCTGCACCACTACAAAGCCTAATTTTCTTAACCTCTTCTATACATTAGCATTTCTAAGATGTCCTGCGGCTTGGGCAGGAGGAATGGCAGCTGGACTCTCTCTGGACAGGAATCTGGTGACCCCCCACCCCCACCCCACCCCTGCAGCCTAAGAGGACGTGGTAATAGTCTAGTATTGTAGACTTGCTGCGCAGTTCAGCTTCCTTCACTGTCCTACTTGGCTGTGATAAAACACCACAGCCAAAACCAGCCTGGCAAGGGAAGGGTTTTCTCGGCTTACATGAAGGGAAGTCATGGCATGAACTCAAAACAGGAACCAGGAGCCAGAAGTTTAGGACAGGAGGAGTGTTAATTACTGGCTTGCTCCCTGCAGTTTTCTCAGCCTGCTTTTATTTATTTTTTTAATAACTTTTTTTGTTTATTTTACATACTGACCGCAGTTTCCCCTTCCTCCTTTCCTCCTGGTCACGGACCTCCAACTCCCCACCATTCACCCCCCACCCCTACTTCCCATCTACCCTCTTCTCCTTCCACCCCTCCTCTGCCTCCATTCAGAAAGGGGCAGGCCTCCCATGGGATTGAGCAAAGCGTGGGACATCAAGTTGAGGCAGAACCAAGTTCCTCCCCTTGCCCAAGACTGGGTAAAGTAATCCAGCATGGGGAACAGGTTCCCAAAAGCCAGTTAAGCACCAGGGACAGGTCCTGACCTCACTGCTAGGAGCCTTACAAAGACCAACTGTCACACGCATGCAGAGGTCCTAGATCAGTCCCGTGGAGGCTCCCTAACTGTTGGTCCAGAGTCCATGAACCCCCATGTGCTCAGGTCAGCTGTCTCTGTGGGTTCCGCCATCATGGCCTTGATCCCCCTAACTCATACAATTCCTCCTCCCTTTCTTCAGCAAGACTCCCGGCGCTCAGCCCAGTGCGTGGCTGTGTGTGGATCTCTGCATCTGCTTCCTTCAGTTACTGGATAGAGTATCTCTGATAACAATTAGGGTAGTCACCAATCTGATTACAGTAGATGGCCAGTTCAAGCACCCTCTCCACTATTGCTAGGAGTCTTAGCTGGTGTTATCCTGTGGATTCCTGAGGGTTTCCCTGGCACCAAGTTTCTCCCAACCCCAAAATGTTCCCACCTCATCAAGACATCTCTTTTGTTATTTTCCCCCTCCGTACCACCTCCAACCCACCTCCCACACCCAACCTGTCCAACTTGCTCCCTCAAGTTCCCATCCCTCGTTTCTCCCCCTCCCCAGCCCCAGTTTCCTCTTCCCAGGGAAATCTATGCATCCCTCTTTGGGCCCTCATTATCTAGCTGAGGGCCCTCGTTATCTTTTCCGAGACTGGGTTTTAGGTTACTCTTGATATCCACTTATGAGCGTGTACATACCATGTTTGCCTTTCTGGGTCTGGGTTACCACACTCAATGATTTTTTTTTTAGTTCCATCCATTTGCCTACAAATTTTATGAAGTCATTGTTTTTTACAATTGAATAATACTCCATTGCATAAATGAACCACATTTTCCTTGTCCATTCTTCAGTTGAGGGGCATCTAGATTGTTTCCAGCTTCTGGCTATTATGAATAATACTGCTATGAACATAGGTGAGCAAGTGTCCTTGTGGTATTAAACATCCTTTGGGTATATATATATATGCCCAAGATTGGTATAGCTGGGTCTTCAGGTAGATTGAGTCCCAATTTTCTGAGAAACCAGCATATTGATTTCCAAAGAGCTCAGTCTGCTTTTTTATACAACTCAGGACCATTCGCCCAAGGGTGGCACTGCCCACCATAACCTGGGCCCTCCCACATCATCATCAATCAAGAAAATGCCCCATAGACTCCTCTATAGATCGATCTAATATAGACACCTTCTCAATTGAGTTTCTCTCTTGTTGAATGACTCTGGTTTCTGTGAAGTGGACACAAACCAACCAGCACATATGATTTTGGCCCGAGAGCCCCTGTAGGTCCCCATAGCTGTTCTACCGTGATGGCAAAGGCCACAAGAAGTTCAAAAGAAGCAGCTGTGCTCCCTCCTCCCTCCAGCTCTTACAGTGTTCCTCTGTCCTCTTCCACCGTGCTCTCTGAACCTCAGGAGGAGGGGAACCGTATATTCTCTTCTACTCAGGCTGGGCACTGCGCACCTCAGCACTTCTGTATGTAACAGCAACAGGCCCTCTGTCTTAGGGTTCCCATCTCTCTGAAGAGATATACATCATGGCAACTCTTACAAAAGAAAGCATTTAATTGGAGCTTGCTTACAGTCCATTGTCATCATGGTGGGAAGTGTGGTGTGGCACACAGGCAGACACGGCGCTGGGGAGACAGCTGCGAGTTCTAAGTATAGGCAGGCAACAGGAAGAGAAAGAGAACCACTAGGCTTGGCTTGAGCTTCCGAAACCTCCAAGTCCACCCTCCAGGGCCACACCTACTCCAACAAACAAGACCATACCTCCTGATAGTGTCCCGCCTTATGGGCCAATGGGGGCCATTTTTAATGAAACCACTACATCCTCATTCCTAGAAGAAGGATGGAGTAATCCAAGCCAGTGAGCAAGGTCTCATAGACAAGTTAGGCGTAGCCAGTGTCTTAGTTTCTTTTCCTACCACTGTCATGAAATACCCTAAAGCAAACAACTTAGGGAGGAAGGGTTCCTTTGGGCTCAAACTCCAAGGTACAGATCATCATGGCAGGGAAGTCAGAACAGCAGGAACTTGAGGCAACCGGTCACGATCACATCCTCACTCAAAAGGCAGAGAGCGATGAATCTGAGCTGGAGTTCAGTTCACTCTCTCTGGTTCTCCCTCCTGCCCGAGGAATCGTGTCACCCACAGTCAGGATGTAATTAACCAATGTAATCAAAGTCATCTCCCCATGGACGCAGCCAACAGATTGTCACCTAGGGGACGCCAGTCTGTCATGTGGACCGCTGACACTAGCCATCACGGTGGCACGGGTCTATAATCCCAACTAAATCTGAAGGATGGAGCAGGGAGATAAATTCAGGACCAGCCTGGGTAACTTGGTAAGACCTGCCTCAAAATTAAAATCTAGAAAGAAGACTGAGGAGATGGCTCAGTTGACAAAATGCTTTCCCAAGTTCCAATCCCCAGAGCCACACAGAAAGCTGGGCCTGGCAGCAGAGGCCTATAATCCCAGCTCTGGGAGGGGCGTGGCGGGGAGAGGCTAACACAGGAGGCTCTCTGAGGCTTCTCTGGCAGCTGGTCTTGCCGAATTAGTAAGCTCCATGCTCAATAGGAGACCATACCTCAAGAAATGTCGGGTCTGAGAAAACGCTGAAGGAAGATCCCAGCCTCAAACAGTAACATAAGAGCAAAGACATTTACCAAACATTCCAGCATGCAAGCAGGGTCGTTCACCTGTACAAAATGGCGGCAACCCTGAGAGGAGTGTGCAGGCGCCCTTTAAGCACAGTGAGGGGAATTTCAGGAATAGTTAGGTCATCTCAAACATAATTGGTTAAGCAAGCAACAGTTATACTAGTGTATTCTAAGGTTTATCTTTGGACATCCTTTGGCTATGTTTCAAGGGGGTTGCAGGAGCTGTCCTTGAGACATTGTGGGGCTGACGCAGCCCTTGTTCCTGTTTTCTCCCTTGTCTCTGAATGCAATTTGTTGATATATGGCCTTTTGTTGGGAGAGACATCTGTTTCCCCTTCTTAGAGAACGAAAATCTTTCAGTTATAGAAGCGGGAAAGTTTAAACTGCTCAGAAATAAGTAAAGCTGGGCCTGATAGCGCACAACTTTAATCCCACACTTGGGAAGCAGAGGTAGGCAGATCTCTGAGTTCCAGGCCAGCCTGGTCTACAGAGTGAGTTCCATCACAGCCAGGGCTACGCAGAGAAACCCTGTCTCAAATAAAATAAAAATAAAGTAGTAGTGTGGATGGGGGTTCTGAGATGGCTCAACAGTTAAGAGCATTTTCTACTCCTGCAGAAAACCTATATTTGGTTCCTAGGACCCACATAGCAGATCACAACCCTCTGTAGCTCCAGTTCCAGGAGATCCAACATTCTCTTCCTACCGCTGAGGGCACCATGCACATTCGTGGTACACAGACATATATGTAGGCAAAATACCTACACATAAAATAAAAATAAATAAATCTTTCTAAGAATAAATAAGGTGGAAAGTAGTAGAGGGAGCACCTGACAATCTCTGGGCTTTATACTCATGGGCACGTGCACATGCGTGTGTGCACCCCCCCACACACACACACACACAGTAGAAAGACCTGGGCATATGTCTCAGTGGCAGAGTTCTTACCTAGCATATATAACATCCTAGGTCTAATCCCTAGTTGTCGTTGTTTTTAAGTTATAGACATCCAAATGGCCCATGTCCTTTTTTCCCTGTTTTGGTAGACAACAGTTATCAGAGCCTCCTCTGAACTGACCCCACCAGAGAATTTTTTTTTCAGTGCTCATGTTATTTACTGGAAGACACCACCATACTTCAAGGGGTTCCAAAAAATCAGTCCAATTTGTAGGGTTCCAAAACATCAGTCCAATTCGTAGGGATGAGGAAATGCAGTCCAGGGTATGCATGCTTGACTTGAGAGGGCCAACTGTCCACAAAGCCAGAAGTCCAATCACTAATGGATCTCTGCGGTCACCTCCACATCTGTAAGAAGCTTTTCCACTGGACAGTCTGATAGCAGCTGCTGTCTATGGTGTAAGCACAGTGTCTAGAAGGCAATTTGATGGACACATCACATCCATCTAACCAGCAAGAGCCTTCATGCTGGGGCCTATGGCATCACTAGGCACAGGCTTTTGTCCTGGCCTACAGTGCCAAACATACTGTGGAATGGAACTTCAATTCAACCCAAAACCAGTTGTTTGCACCTCTAACAGTCCTGCCTCTTTGTGTCAGTGAGCACATGCGCCTGGGATGCTGAGATTGCAGCAGGTTGGGTCTAAAACCATGCAAGACTCTTGGAGACAATTCTCTAGCAGCCTGCATAGCACTTTCTGATGCCGGGAAAGCAAGCCAATAGGGAGGATGCTCCTGCTCAACCATAGGTCACGTTCCCTAGGCCCTGCAGCAAAGCGGTGCAGCAACATCTTACCATCTGGTCCTAGTGTAAGGACCAGACATAATCGCAATACCCCGTATGGTAGGGAGAACGCCAAGAGCCTCCCAGGCCAACAACTCACAGGGAAGTGAATCAACCCTGCCCCTGGGATTTGTTATCAATAACCTTGATTATAGGGATGCTTCTCCGCAGACCTCTAGGGTACATTCTGCACTGAGTCTTTAACTGTAGTTATAGTAGCCCACTATTTCAGACACCCAGCCTCTGTAGGGTTATGGGGACAGGTAGATATGCCGTTGAACTTCCTCAGCCTGACAGCGCACAGCAGCATCCATGACTGCTGGTAGTCTGAGGTGTCCATGAGTAACTCTGAGTTAGGTGAGACCCTTGCTAGTGACATGGTGATGCTCGTAAGAGGCCCATGGCCGTGTGCAGATGAGTGGATATGTGCTTGCCCCTCTGACAGGCATAAACACTCTGATGTCTACTTCCCAGTCCCGTAGGGGGCAGGTAGATTGTGTATTTGACCCATCATAGCATATATTTGCCAAGGTTCTAACCGGAAGACCTCAGATGTTGAAACAGCACGAGAACATTCCAGGAGCTTCTTGTGGTACCCAAGGCAGATGGCCTGAGTTTTGTATTTTGGTAAAGACATCTGATCTCTAGTTTCCAGGAAGGCTCAATGGGCTGCATGCGGCTGCGTGAGGAACCACTGAGGGCTCTGGTTTCTGCTGAGCTCTGTTAAATGTCCATTTCACATCTGCTGCCCTCACGGCTGCCAACCCAGAGCCTGCCAGCTCTCTTCCCCACTGACCACTGCATACAGCCCAGTCGTCAGCAGGTGATGTCACGGGTCGAGTCTCAGAGCTGGCACCCTTCACATCGCTCTTAAATGATGTAGACTACCCTTCCCTCCCTTCTCTCCAGCCACACGGTGAAAACATTCACCATATGGCTGCAAACACCATTCCTGGCTGGTGACCTTGCTTGCACCATCCATGGGGCAGGCACCTACATGGATGAGAAGTGTCGTCACTGTTGTCCGGTGGGGCTGTTGGGTCAATCACCAGGCAGTGCTCAGTGGCTTGAAAAGACACTGAGCCCAGTGCAGCCTAGATGGTACTGGTGAGAGGGCTTGCAAACCCCACACCAAGGTATTGTAACCTTGTGCCACCTTTGCAGGGTTACATTCTGTGCCACCCCAGAAAGAGGCTTGACCTTGGCCTCCCTTTATGCTAGCCTTTTATCCAATAAGCTGCCTTCACCGACACCAAGGTGGAACCAGCAATGGATTCTGTCTGTCATGTTATACACAGCCTGTGGTCACTGCCCGGCACAGTGTACCAAGCTCCTATCTTTTCCAGGACTAAAACCAAGACCCTATTAGGACTATTTTTGCTCAAACTATTTCCTATGCAGCCCTCTGTGCTGCTGGTGACTTCTAATATGAAGAAACACTGGAGGTCTGAGACACATTTGTTCAGTTTGTCCTATAAAAATTTTAGAGCCTTCCTGGGCCTTTCTGTCCCAACCCCACATGACACCTTGATGAGTCCTCAGGCAAGGTGCAGCATGAAGACATTCCAGTGTTCCAGAAGCCCCAGGAACATCTGCAGCTGTGCATAGCTGCATACCCGCAGGTACAGCCTGACATCTGCAGCTGTGTATAGCTGCATACCCGCAGGTAAAGCCTGACATCTGCAGTCATGCATAGCTGCATACCTGTAGGTACAGTCTGAAATCTGCAGCTGTGTATAGCTGCATACCTGTAGGTACAGTCTGAAATCTGCAGCCATGCATAGTTGCATACCTGCAGGTACAGTCTGCTCAGGGATAATATAATAATAGCTCTGAATAACTATGCTAAGTACCATTCACACCTTACCCTACCATAAGACACCCCAAAATCTCACACCTGGGCCTGGGCCTGGCACCTGGAGTGGACTGGTTTCCCATTCTTGGTCTTAAGTTTGAATGTACTTATTATGACTTTGTGGTGCGTTTCTAAGTCTAGAAGACACTCAGATCTGCACTCTATCATCTATGTAGTGAAACCTTCTTTTAAAGAGCATTAAAATGTGGGCTGGAGAGATGGCTCAGTGGTGTAAGAGCACTGACTGCTCTTCCAGAGGTCCTGAGTTCACTTTCCAGCAGCCACATGGTGATTCACAACCATCTGTAATGAAATCTGGCGCCCTCTTCTGGTCTATAGGCATATATGCAGACAGAACACAGTATATTATTTTATATAATAAATAAATCTTTTTTTAAAAAAAGACTTTTTAAATGCCTTTTCTTAATTTAATGTGCATGGGTGTTTTGTCGATATGCATGTCTGTGCACCACTTACATAGTTGGTGTCCAAAGACACCAGAAAAGGACATCAGGTCCCCTAGAGCTGGAGCTATAGGAGGTTGGGAGCCACCCTACACGGGTGCTAGGAACCAAACTGAGATCCTCAACAAGAGCAGTACTCCCTTCCTGAGCCATCTCCAGACCCTAGACCTTGTCAGCAAGGGCCAGGAGGTCCGGATGACAGTGGCACACACCTTTAATCCTAGCACTCGGGAGGCAGAGGCAAGAGGATCTCTTGAGTTCGAGGCCAGCCTAGTCTAGACAGAGAGAGTTCCAGGACAGTCACAGCTACACAGAGAAGCCCTGTCTCAAACAAACAAGCAAAAGCGTCAGCAAGGATGGTGCAACACAACGGAGAAGGATCCAGTCAGTTGTATCAGTTGTCCTGTCAAAGAGCAATGGTGAGTACAATGGCGGGGATAGGGTCACTGTCTTATTTGAATCTCTGTTATCCAGTCTTCGCCATCAAGTCTCTGGCCTCTTCTTCCTTGCTTGTTCGCTTGCTTATTTTCTTAGTTTTTCCTGCATGTACGAATATTTGCCTGTACATGCACCACATACATGCTTGTGCCTGCGGAGGTTGGACGAGGACATCGGGTTCCTTGAAAGTGGACTTACAGCCGATTGTGAGCTGTCATGTGGGTGCTGGAAACTGAGCACAGGTCCTCTGGGAAAGCAGCCACGACTCCTAACCATCGAGCCATCTCTCCAGAGTCCTGTCTGGCTTTGTTACTGCCGTAAGGACTTTGGATGAGCAAATACCATTCCCAGTTCCCTGATGGCAGCTGTGATTCAGGCTCCACTTTCCCAGTTCCCTGATGGCAGCTGTGATCCAGGCTCCACTTTGTCTTTGCAGTTCACACTATCAGGAGAACCTTCCCCCCAGTATTGTGTGACTCCCCCTGGGGAGATAGGGACACACATCTTCACTCCAGACAGGACACCAATGACAGACCAAAGAAAGAAGCCCTCCACATCTAATTAGTGAACCAGTCAGCTGTCTGGGGTTACTTGTGGAAATATGGGTAATTCAAAGGGAGTTGGGTCACCAAAAATTCCACTCTGACACAAGAGACGGCTCACAAACACTGCATAGAGGTGGCTCACACACAAACACTGTGTCTCTAGAGCTCTCTGCCCAACTGGCAGGTAGCTTGGCCTGGTGAAAAGTCTCCTCTCACGGCAATTATTTACTGCTTTTGTAACCTTGAGCAGGGCCTTGTAAATCTTACATATTTTGTTTCCTGCCTGAGTCTTAAAAGCCTTCCTCCCCTTTTTGGGAAGGGAAGTTCCAATTCAGAGGAAATAGCTATCCACAGCAAATAGCTAAGCTACAGCAAGTGGACTCCAGCAACATGTCTGCTCCTAGTATATTTTCTTGTTAAGGAGAAATATGAAAATATACTCTGGAGGGGTTGGCTGCCTAACCCTGGGACAAGCTCGATGTCTTTCACATGCTGTCCTACCTCCTTATCTAACCACCACCGCCATTGCCTCTCAGTGTTCAGGGAGGTTCCCACCAATCAAAGCACATTCAGACCCAGCACCCATCAGAGCGCGAATGTTTGCTATTAGGATTCAGCATGGAGCCCCCAGTCGCCCTGAGCACCTCACTTGTAGGAACTCTTAGTCACCCCCTCAGAGTCCTCGGTGGCTCCCACCCCAGAGATTTCTTCCACAGCAGAGACCCTGATAGTGGGACCTGCCAGCCATGGCCATGTCATTTTGTAAAGCTCCTCCATTTTGGTTAAACAACAGCAATTCCTGAAATTAAAGTAATTTTCTTCCCACTGACTTGTTTCTCTTGATTCGTGGTGCCCCCAGCCTACCATCCCATGAGGGATGTTTATTAATCACCTGATCTTCTGTTACTCACCACGTGCCTTATTTCCTTAGCAACCCCTAGCAACAGTCCACCGTGGGCTTTAAAAGGAACATTTTATTCTTCTTCTTCCTTTCCCTTTCCTACCCTGTAGTTACCTCAGCTTGGGAGCAGAAGCTGGGCTCTCTGCTTTCCCGCACTGCAGCTCTGCCCTCCACAGGACTCTTTCCAATAAAACCTGTGCTGTTTCAGTGTGACCCGTTGCCATGTAGATCCTACAGCTGGACTCAGAGCACCAGGCTCCGTGGCAAGCACCTTCACTTGCTGAGCCCTCTTGCTGGGCCTAGATGATTTTCTTAACATTTCTGGAAGAGCTGGCTTTCTTGAGAGCATTTTTCTGCCCAGGTGAGTGACAGAGCCATTTGGATTAACTCTGAAGGGAGAGGACAATAGCTCTTACCACAAAGCCCTTGCTAGAGAGCGATGCTGTGCTCTTTGGAGCTGTATAGAATGTCACATCTCCACCTGGGGCAGAATAAATGATTCAGAGCCTCTATTCTTTTGACCAAAATTCTTATTAATAACCCAGGTGTAAAAGAATTAAATAAAAATATGTAAATAATTCTATAAAATTAGCCCCTCTTGGGATTGCGGACACAGTCCAGGGTTAAAGTGCTTGCTTGCTATGCAAACATGAGGATCTGAGCTCAAACCCACAGGACAAAAGCAAAAGGCCAGGCAAGGCTGCACATAGCCCCAGAAAGGTATGAGGAGGAGGACAAGAGAATCACTAGGGCTTCCTGCCAGCTAGCTCCAGGTTCAGTGAGAAATCCTGTCTCAAGGGCATAGGTAGAGTGTAGCGAGCTGCGTGGTATCACACCTGATGGAGATGTATAATCAACTCCTGAGATGGCTAAGGCCTGACCTATGCTATGATCACACAATGATTATCAGCTGCCTGTATATGCGTGAACCTATGGGCAGTGCCCACCTGGCAGTTCGGGGTTGGCAGCCCATGCCTACTTAAGGGCTGGGAGAGGTTTGCCCGGAGAGAGAGGGTAGAGGGAGAGGTAAAGGAGAGAAAGAGAGGGTAGAAAGAGAGGAGAGAAGAGAGAGGAAGAGAGAGAGAAAGTGAATAAAGTCCTGGAATAAACTGCAGTGAGAAGAGCTCCGGTGGTCGCGTCATTCCTTGCTGGACGAGGTGGGGCGCGACAGTAGAGCATGGCAGGATAGGATGCCTGATGTCGTCTTCCTCTGAACTGCACATGTGCACAGGGCATACACACATGCTCGCATAACACACACGCATGCGCACACACGCACACACCTTTTTTTTTAAGTTAAGAAACAAAGCTGGGCTTGGTGGCACACACCTTTCATCCAGCACTCAGGGAGGCAGAGGCAGGTGGATCTCTGAGTTCAAGGCCAGCCTGGTCTATGGAGTGAGTTCCAGGACAGCCAGGGGATACACAGAGAAACCGTCCCAGAAAAATGAAAAAAATAAAATAAAAAACAAAACCAGGGCTGGGGAGAAGGTTTAGTGGGTACAGCTTTTGTTGTACACGCATGAGGGCCGAAGCTGTGGCCAGCCAGATGTGGTAGCTCATGTCTATAATCCCAGTGTTCCTATGGCAAGATGGGAGAGATGACAGGTGACCCCTCAAAGGCTTATGAGCCAACTAGTCTTACATATGTAGCAACAAACAATAAAGAAAGCCTGTCTCAAACAAGATAGGAGGGGGAGTCCAACATTCAAAGTGATCCTTTGACCTCTGTATGTATGCCCAGGTATACATGTGCCCATACTCACACAAACACAAAGAAAGGAAAGACAGGCTATCCAATAGTATGATGGAGACAGCCCCCACAAACCTGTTGCTTGACCACCCTGTATATAGACTTGAGTTGAGAAACCAACAAGCCAAGAACACCCAACTGCCCCCAAGGACCTTGACTTAGCATGGTCCTCACTGCTGAGACTGTCAAGTCCATCTGTCCATCAAGTCCATCTGTCCATCCATCTGCCCATCCGGACACACTTCTGCCCTTTGCCTCTACTGCTTCCACCGTCTTGGTCTCATCTCACTTCCTCAGCTCCATTCCAGCCTGCAGCTCAGCTGAACTCTACCTCTGGAACCTGGCTCTGCTGGGATCTCTAGCAGCAGCTGGCCGACAGGACTTGCTATTGCCTGCATCAGGGATGCTGCATCTCCGGCAGCTTCCTGCCTCCACCTCCACTAAGGCCCCTTTGGAGTCTGCAGCAGCCTCTTTAACCCTGTTACAGCCTTTTTGAAACCTACCCTATAGACAGACGAAGAGTTGATAGGGAGATGGCTACAGTTCCAGACAGAACTACTGTGTGCTGTTTAAGGTATGCTCACAGAGAATAAGGTAGGAACGTCAGTAGTTACAATGGGAACAAAAGAAGCTGTGCCTGTTGCGGTCGCTATCAAGGCAAATCAGGACCCTTTGATAGATAACAAAGAAACCAATGTAGCGTGTGAATTTGCTATTCAGTAAATTCTGGCATTGCAAAAAAAAAAAAAAAAAAAGACACAAATGTGTTCACCTATGTTTCTGACATTGTGACAAATACCCACTCTGGGGTGACTTGCTCCTGCCCTTGTCTGGTGCTGGACAAGAGTTGAGCTCCACTGACAGGGACAGAGCCCAGGGAATTGATTCCTCTGGGTTCCCTGGAGCCTCCTGGCCTCTCAGGACGGAAGGTGGTCATTTAAGGTGGCCTTATTGCTCCTTGCTGGGCTGGAAAACCCAGGGGATGGGGGAGGTAGATGCTGTAGTAGAGAGGGCCAACGCTGAGAGGGCCAACACGACCCACATACTCTGTATCCAGGTTCCCATGGGAACAGCCACTATCAGGACTTCTCCAGAGCACAGACACATTCCAGTCCTATGTCACTGAAGATGGCACCTCCTCCGGTCACTAAACAAAGGGGACATGTGTGCAGATGCAAAGGCCAGACACCAGGACTTCACAGCAGACACTTCACTGCCCTCTTAGAGAAAAGCTTGGACCATGTGAGCGAGCCCAGGCCATGGTCCTAGCAATTGAATCCCACCAACAAGAGAAGAGGATAATTCTCCAGAGGGTAGCCACTCCACAACGAAACTGTTCCACGAGTGAACTCAGAGCACAGTGGGAGTGGGGGAGTGGGGGAACCTGTCTGAGAACCAGATAAAGCAGGACCAAAGGACTGTATCTACAGCCCATCCACAACCAGCTCAGCCCACCTCATTAAAGATAGCTAAGAGACTTGTCACTGGGGGCTATATGCAGGTAGCATACAGACCACTAGCCCTCTGGGAAATGCAAACAAGGAGATGCCTACTACCCACCCCCTCACCAAATGCTGATGAGGCAGGAAACCCCGTGCTGCTGGTAGGAATGAATGAGAAATGGCACAGGCTCTCCGGAAAGCAGCCTGGCTGATCCTCACTAAAGGAAATAACGCAGTTTAGGACCTAGCAACTGCATTCCTAAGCTTGGTCCCAGGGGGACCAGAACGGGGGTCTTCACAGCAACTTTGCGACACAGCCTTCATGGGGCAAAGGTTCCAACAAGCCGTGGCGCGCAAACTGCAGAGGCAGCTCCTTCAGGAGGCTGAATGGATCGCCTTTCGATACACAGCCACCCTGTGAATCTAGACAGCTACCCCCAGGGCGATAATAGGCAAGCTCCCAAGCTGCACACTGGACAATCACATTTGTCTAGCATGCTGACAATTGAGTCTGAAAGGGGAAGGGGAGACGACAGATTAGTGGTTCGCTTGAGGTCTGAGAGGCCGGCTTCTCCAGGATAGAAGGCCCTAACATTGTATAGCAGTCATGCAAAATGGCGTCCCCAGGGAGACTCAGCCAAACATACAGCAGCTCTCAATCGGTTCTTGTATCTGATTTGAATTGCAACCATCTCCAAACGCCGCCATAGGGCACGCCTATAATCCTGGGGCTTGAGAAAGGCCGAGGCAGATTGCTAGCTCTAAGCCAACCTGACAAAACATAGTGAGGGAGAAATGTATCCAGAAAGTGGGAACAACGCAGAAGGGACTAGATTTTAGTATCTGGCGATAAAGGCCAGGAGCCAGGGATCAGGGACAGAGCGGAGGAGGCCAGAACCAGGCTTTGACTGGAGAGCCAGTCGGGTCCAGGGCGGCCACATGCCGTGCACACGGGGCATCCGCCGTCCCGGGGCGGATGGACATTGGGCCGAACAAGTGACAAGCCCGAAGACTAAGAAACAACCCGAAGACGTGGACGGCTTGGAGCCTGGGATGAGGAGGCGGCTCGCACGGGTGAACGCCGGGAGAAAAGCGCCGCCCGCTGTCCAGAAGCCTACATAGACGCAGACGCCTCCTTGGCAGCCCCTCAAGCTCTGCGCAAGGCCGCAGCCGCAGCACCACCGAGAGGTCCGGCCCTGTTTCCTAGAGCGGCCCCGAAGGGGCTGGGGGAGGTGGGCGGGTCTACGAAGCCAAGCGCAGCACCACAGAGAGGCCAGGCGATGGCTCCTAGAGCGGCGCCAGGAGGGCGTGAATGAGAGGGCGGGGCTAGGGGCCTGCAGCGGTACCACTGAGAGTCCGACAAGGACTCCTAGAGAGGCACCGGAGACCGCGGAGAACGGTGGGCGGGGCTGTGGAGCGCGCCGCAGCACCACCGAGAGGCCGGGGAAGGTAGAGCGGCACCAGAGGGGCGGGCGCCTTCAGGCGCGGGAGTGGCGGGCTCAAGTGGGGGTTGTAACCGTCGCCCTCCCTCCTGTCCACCTACCCGCCTCCTTGCCCACGGCGTCTGCACTCGACACCCTCCAAGGTACCTTTTGCATGCGCGCTCGGTGACCCGGGCCCGGCGAAGATTGGCTTCTGGGTCGTCTCTCCGTGGGCCGCTAGCCACTCGGTGTTGTTGCGGAGGTCCCGGAGGCGGGGAAAATGGGGCGGGTTTCCTAGCGAAGCCCCTTGCTGCTGGGTGACTTGAGCTCCGAGTCCCGCCAGGTCCTGCAGCCCTGTGATGGACCTGAGCCGTTAGGCCCGCTGCATTGAACTAAGTTGCCTGAATCACTCGCACCCACCCCTGTGCACGGGCCTGTGAGGGGAGGGGGCAGTTGGTTTTAATGTCTGTTTTCAGTTTTCATTGAGGATGCGCCTTGGTGAGCTAACACAAGACACCTAGGTCCCGCTCGTGATTCCTCTCACCGGAGGGATGGTGTTTGAATTGGTACTGAGTCTGGGGGCTGTCCGACAGGGACTCTCAGATGTCTCCTCCTGAGCTGTCCCACAAAAGACAGAACACATTCAGATGCTGACGTTCAGACATTGCAGGCAAATGCCTAGCTGAGCTTAGACTCTGAATCCAGATAAGACTTTTATCTGCTGGGTTATATATGCAGGCGTCGGTCGAATACTTAGAACAAAATACAGTGTGCTCCCAAAGTGGCAGCTGTGTTTTTGGACAGGCGTGGAGGCTCGATGGGACTCTCAGCATAGCCCACCCCTTCAGGCCTCCAGGGGTAAAAGAGATGGCACAGGTTTAGAGATAAAGAAAAGCCTTTCTCACATAAAGACTCAGCAGCACAAGGGGAGCCTTTGGGGGTGTTGATGGGGTTTGCTGGCTGCTAAGGTTTATGAGAACAGCCCTGAGTTTTCAGGCACAGAAGCAGGCTGTGTGCAGTGGAGTTTCCTTCTGCTGCAAGGTATATGCACAGTCCCAAAGTGGGCAGGTGGAGAGGATGAGGAAGGGAAGGGAAGGTTCCATTTTGGAGGTGGGTAGTGGCCTTTGGTCCAGGTTGGATTGGAGTTCTGGGGGATGAGTGAAAGCCTTGTCCTCAGGCCAGGTCCTGGTCAGTGGCTGAGTCAGTGAGAACACCACTCCAAGAGATGAGCGTGCTATGGACCGGTGAAGTAGACTGGGGTTCTGGGGAGTCCACATTAGTCTGAGCAGCTCATCAAGTGAGCATTTGGAAGGCCAGTGGAGGGACTACAGCCCCGAGAGCTGCCTTTGACCTGTTGTCAATGCTTTTGTCCCCAGAAGCAAAAGGACGGCGGTTCTGGTTCCGTCTGCTGGATGCCAAAATGCAGCTTCATAAGCAAGGTGTGGTGAGCTGTCCCTGACAGAGTGAAGTCACAAAGAAAGAGAAACTGCTGTCTGGGAGCCCTCGGCCTTCCCTGGCTTCCAGGGTGTTTCCCACTTCCTGGATCAGCAATGGAAAAGCCTGCAGGCAGGAAAAAGAAGACCCAGGCCCCAAAGGAGGAAGCGGGGGTTCCAAAGGAGAAAGGTGTCAAAGGAGAGAAAGCATCCAAGGCAAAAAGGCCAACCAAGAGGTCAGCGAGGCCCCGGAAGCCCCGCAAACAGCCTGTCCTGAGTCCCGAAGATGAGGCGCATATCTTTGATGCCTTTGATGCCTCATTTAAAGATGACTTTGAGGGCGTCCCCGTATTTATTCCTTTTCAGAGGAAGAAACCCTACGAGTGTGGTGAATGCGGACGAATCTTCAAACACAAGACAGACCACATCCGCCACCAGAGAGTTCACACTGGAGAGAAGCCCTTTAAGTGTGACCAGTGTGGGAAGACCTTCAGACACAGCTCAGACGTCACCAAACATCTGAGAATCCATACTGGTGAGAAGCCCTTTAAATGTGGGGAGTGTGGGAAGGCCTTCAACTGTGGCTCCAATCTTCTGAAACACCAGAAAACACACACTGGGGAGAAGCCTTATGGCTGCGAGGAATGTGGAAAAACCTTCGCCTACAGCTCCTGCCTCATCCGGCATCGGAAGCGTCATCTGAGGAAGAAGCACTGAGCAGGGCAGCCTGCAACTGTGGATCTTTGTCAAACATCAGATGTTGGTCTAGGCTTCTCATACAGTATGCTACTGATGGCTCATCTGGCTGCCGTGTCTCTGTCATCAGAAGGAAATTTCACCTGTCAGACGTGAGAACCCACAGAGGCTTTCCGCCCTGTGAGTCTACACTTGGTGGTAACACGGTGCTCCCTGGGAGCTTACTGCAGCTCCAGCCATTTTCCAGACTACTTCATCCTACTCAGGGGCATCTTTGGAACAGCTTTGGGTCACGGAGAACTTATAGCTAAAGTGACACCCGTATTGGCTAGGGCCACTGCCTCCCTCTGC
The DNA here is from genome assembly GCF_014885135.2 of Alexandromys fortis. Taxonomy (NCBI): domain Eukaryota; kingdom Metazoa; phylum Chordata; class Mammalia; order Rodentia; family Cricetidae; genus Alexandromys; species Alexandromys fortis. The sequence continues at coordinate 1,769,464 of NW_026067930.1, read as the reverse complement.
GGCCTCTGCTGGCTCCATCCACTACACCTGTCAGTCCACTTGAAGGAGCCTGGCTCTGGATGCCTGGCCCATGCAGTCTGCTGGGGGCGAGGGATGCTAAAGTGGATGGCAGGCAGCACTCTGACTAGCTCTGAGGACCCAGGTCCCCTTGGACTACACCAGAGCTTGCTCATCTCTGTGCAGCTGACTGAAGTGGTCCTGAAATTGCTCTCTTCTGGCTGAGCCAACAGTCTCTGAGCTCAGCCCCAGTGCCTGATCCTGTACTGCACTGTGTACCCTTGTCCCAGCCACCATTGTAGACAAGGAGCCTGGATCCACCCAGAGTGGCTGCAGTGGACCCCTGCACCCTACCATGGTGGCAGATTGTGTAGATTAGGTCTTGTGGCTCCTCACCACTGTACCCTCAGAAACAACTGACCCTGCCCCATGGCAGCCTGCCATTCAGGTCAGTTCCACGTCCTGCCTGTCACCAGGACAAGATGATGCGGTTGTGCCTGCCCTCTGTCCCAGGTGCTTTATGAGGTCTGTGTTTTGAGGACAGCAAAGTGACTGCTGACCAGAAGGTAAGTTGGGGGAAAGCTAGCAGGGATTCAGACATTTAAAAAATAATAATAATAGCTGTAGTCTTTGAGGACTCTGTCCTGAAAGAAGGGTCTTCAGCCAAAAACTGAGATAGGTTTGTCAACAGATAAAGAAACCATGAAAATAAACGGTGCAGGGTAGTTGTGGTTCCTGGTAGGAATATTTTCCCAGATGTTGTAGTAAATCTGACTACTAGCCTGACTGGATAGAGAATCACTCAGGAGACGTGTGTCTATGAGAGTTAACTGAAGAGAGACGGCTCAGCAGGTAAAGGCACTTGCTTCAGAAGCCTGACGGTTTGAGTTCAATCCTGGAACCCATGTAAAAGTGGCAGCAGAGGGCCAACTCCTCAGAATTGTCCTCTGACCCGCATGCACACAGCAGCAGTAGAGATACACACAGAGCCTTAAGAACCCGACTTTAAGAGACTTAAAAACTTGAGGGTTCATCTGTGTGCGTCCCAGTTACAGGCCCTGTGACCAACCATGTCATACTCTGCACCACCGTGGCCTGTATCCCTTCACACCAGGAGCCAAGGAAACCCTCGGGTTGCTTTTTTCAGACAGCTGCCACAACGATGAGAAAAATACTAACTATACCAGGTTAACCGTCCTCCTGCCAGCTGAAACTAACGTCTCTGGTGCCTCCTGGCCTGGCCTAGCCGGGTTTGCTGATTGATGTGCACACTGTCAGGAAGTGCGAGCTGAGGCAGAGTCTTCCCACACTGCACTCTCCTCGTGCAGGCAACCCCAGTATTGTACCAGACTTGATCCCCATGGGAGAGGATGCCTTAATCTAATATGGAAATCCAGTAAGGCGAAACTGTGAGAAAATGGGTATCAGATATAGATATATACATAGATGTATACATAGCACACCAAGGCCATATGTTCTGGGTTAGAGGAGTTGCCTGCATGCTGCTGGGACATTGGAAACCTGGGGTGTTAGCAGGTGGTAAGACAGCTTCCTGGTCACAGCTTCTAACCCTGTCCTTAAGGATGTGTGTGAAGGTTTGAGGGTGCAGATCACAATTTCCTCAGTATTGACAGGGAACCAAAAATAGTGTGTGTTCATCCACACCAAGAGGGCCACCAGGCAGGTGATGCAGTGTCGTTCCTCGTGAGTCCAGCTCAGGGGTTAGTAACAGTTTATGTAAAGGCCAGATTTTGTTCTTATCCTGGAACTCACTCTGTAGACCAGGCTGGCCTCAAACTCAGAGATCTGCCTGCCTCTGCCTACTGAGTGCTGGGATTAAAGGCGTGTGCCACCACTATCCAGCTTGTTCTTGTCTTTGCAGCCACATAGTAACTCTATGCCACATATTGCCACAGCCCTTACATAGATGGCACAGAATGAGGTGGTGGCTGTGTGCTAGCCAAACTTGACAAGAGTGACATGCCGCCATGGTTTGTTTGCCAACCATTTGTTTTGTTTGGTTGAGACAGGATCTCACTCTAGCCCAGGTTGTCTTGGTTCTCACTATGTAGCCTGGACTGACCTCAAACTCTTGGTGCCCCTGCCTATACGCCTCTGGAATGCTGGAGTGACAGGCGTAAGCCATCAAACATTGGTTAAGGTAGCTGGCACAGTGCTCCCTTGGGGTTTGTTTGTCCTTTTTGTTTGTTTGTTTGTGACAGTGTGTTGATAAGTTGCTCAGGCTGCTGAGAACTAACTATAGCCCAGGCTGGCCTTGAACTCACCATGAACCTTCTCCTTCAGCCTTCAAAACTCTGGGATTTGTAGGCTTGCACCCCATACCTGGTTTCTGATCCATATTCTTAATGAGCAAAATGAAGAGTTTGAGCCACAGGGAACTTGCAGGCGGTTTCTTCGCGCTTTCCATACATAGGCTTGGTCCTTCAGAGCTAAGGAAAGGCCAGCTAAGAATGTTGGGATCCCCGGGTACAGGAACTGGTCTGGAACCATGAGTGGCAGGGAGCTAGTCAATGTGCCTTCTGCAGTTTGATGTTCCAGGAGAGTGACAGTGTGGACACAGAATCTACAATAGCCCAGATCAGTCGAACACAACCCAAGGGCTGCCTGACTTGTCTGAGTCGATTCAATTTGATTGTGCAGAACTCTAATAACCCTGCCATTGGCAGTGTAAAGTGTTGCTTTGAGTGGACGCTTAAGGAGCCATTGACTTAGAGAAACAGAGCTGACTCCAACGGAGCTGCCCCCTAACCTGGCCACATGGACTGCTTCTGGACCAAGTTACAAATAATTCTTTAATGTCTTTCCCACATTTTAGGATGCATAGAACAGGGCCCAGACACAGAATGCCATGTAGTCACATATTCGCCCCAGATTGGCCCTGGAAGACACCTGCAGCAGTGTCTAGGTGGCAGAGTCCAGTCATCCCTCCAGCAGACAGGTGGGTTCACCATCATTGTTTTGCTTTTGTGGTCCTGGGGATGGAGCACAGAGTCCAGAATGCTAGGCCAATGCTCTGCCACTTAGCTGTACCTCAGCCCAGGGTTCTTGGGAAGAATCAAGTTGTTTATACGCTTTTTGTTTTATTTTGTTTTTTTTTTTTTTTTTTTTTTTTTGTAGAGTAGGCCAGCCTCAGCTGTCTAGTCCAAACATAGCCAAAGAACCATGTTAAAAGCCAGTGTCTTGATCTCCAAGGGGAAAAAGTGGTAGAGTCCTTCAGCCGAAGTCTCCTTGCCTGGATGTTGCGATGTTGGATATATTGCTGAACCTTGTGCCTCAGTTTCTCCCATGCAATGGGAGTGACAGTGCTCAACTCTAAAGAATCGGCTAAAGCCGGGCGGTGGTGGCACATGACTTTAACCCCAACATTCGGGAAGCAGAGGCAGGCTAATCTCTGGGTTTGAGGCCAGCCTGATCTACAACAGCTAGTTCCAGGACAGCCAGGGTTGTTACACAGAGAAACCCACCTTTAGCACATGCCTTTAATTTCAACACTCTAAAGGAAGAGGCAGGCAGATCTCTGTGAGTTCAAGGCCAGCCTGGTGTACAGAAAGAGTTCCAGGATAGCCAGGGCTACATAGTGAGACTCTGTCTCAATGAAAAAAGAGACAGCCTAGGTGTGGCGTTGGCTCGTGCCTGTGGTTTTATTGCACACGTCTTCCTGTGTGTTGGCATACTTTTACATTGTTTTATCATTTCCTTTTTCTTTGGGTGTTTGAATGCATGTTTGTCTGTGTACCACATGCATGCAGTATTCACAGAGGCCAGAAGAGGGCGTTGGATCCTCTGGAACTGGAGTTATAGTTAGTCACCTTGTAGGTGCTGGGAATTGAACTCAGGACCTCTGGAAGAGCAGCCAGTGCTCTTAACTTTAGGAGAAGGCTACTTGTTTGTCCTGGCCGCCCAAAACTGAAATAACCACACAGAAACTGTATTAATTAAATCACTGCTTGGCCCTTTAGCTCTATCTTCTTATTAGCTGACTCTTACATCTTAATTTAACCCATCTCTATTAATCTGTGCATCACCACAAGGTTGTGGCCTACCAGGTTTCAGCGCATCTGTCTCTGATGTCAGATCCATGGCGTCTCTCTCTTCCTCTGCCTTCCTTCTTCCAGCATTCAGTCCAGTTTTCCCCACCTTCCTAAGTTCTGCCCTATCAACAGGCCAAGGCAGTTTCTTTATTCATTAACCAATAAAATCAACACACAGACAAAGGACCTCCCACACCACTTAACTGCTGAGCCATCTCTCCAACCCTTGTTGGCATTCTTTTCTTTTTTTCCCAAATGCAGTTTTGAGAAAAGCCACACAACCAAACCAGCAGGAGGAGGTCAGGGTGCAGCCCCAGCCGAAGTGGGAGGGTGTCAGACCTGCTGCTTGTGCTCAGTGCACTCATGTGCCTCTAGGTATTGGTCCACGGCTGGAGCCCCACATCCCTCAGCACCCTTCACTTTCTTTGGGTAGCTGGCAGAACCAGCTTTCACTTAACCCCCCCCATTTCTGTCCGTTAGCTATCTCCTAGTGAATGAGGACCTGCCCTCTTCTCATTTACCCAGACTGTTCTTTGTTTTCTTGTTTTTTGTTTTCTTTCCAGGCTGCTAGTGCAAGAAGCTTAGAGAAGTCAAGAGAGTCAGTGTCTACCTCCACCACAGGGTACTGCAGATGCCCATTGGGGTCATGCACCGGAGGCTGTCATCACAGAATCCATTGGCAACTGGAAATCTGCAGGAAGATGAGCTCAGGGAGGCCTTTTGGATGCCATGGGGTGACTCCAGGACACTTGGACTTGTTCCTACCCTGAAGTTAAGATGGCCACATCACATCGTTCACGAGCAACCATTAGCTCTGGCCCACTGCCAGCCTGTTGGAGAGTCCCCAGCACCAGCTCTTTCCTTCACCTGGGTCAGACTAAATGTTCAGAACCTTCTAGATGTTCTGAGCTGTGTCCTGGGCAATGACAAGCACTCCAGCATTGTATTGGTATTCTAATTACAGAAGCATCCTCAACCGCAGCCAGAAACTTCTAAGACATGCAAGGCAGCCACACGCCCTGGGCCTTGTCCTGCAGGAAGGTTCTGACAGTACGGCTGCTGCTCAGCCTCACTTGGAGCAGAAGCACTGCCAGGGCCTGACAACAAGCGACCAAGAGCTCTGAGCTCCACTGGCATCCGTTCCCTCAGTCCCTCCCAACCAGGTGAGAAGTCAGGAGCCACCCTGTAGGAAGGGTCAGAAGTAGCCCTGGACTGGGCCCAGGACCATTGGTCAGCCTTGACGCTAGCTGGCAACTTCAGCTCCTGGAAGTCTGTAGCTCCAGGGCACACTTGGGCTCTACTCCTTCACCTTTGGATCCATTCCAGTTTGACATCAAGACAGAAGCATTTCCTGTGCCAATGAATTAGGACACCAAGATGCCCTGAAGAGTAGGAAGGACTGGGGCTAAGGAAGAAAGGCTGTGTACCCTGACTCAAGGGACAGATGCGCTGTGGCTTCTAGGGAAGATTTGGGCGGGGGTCCCCTCTGGTTTGGACCCCAGGCACAGTGCAGACAAGGAGACTAGCCTGTGTGCCACATTTCCCCTTAGGCTAAGAGACGGCTCTCCCTGTCAGCCTACCCCTTCTGAACATGGTGCCAGTAGAGTTGAATGTTTGCTTTTTCCTGGTTCCTTCTCAAGGAAGACAAGTAGATTGCTCTCTCCTGACTCAAATCCCCTGGGACTGATGCTTTCATGGGACAGCTCCCAGCCAACACCTAGGTGAGGCATTGCTCTGCAGCTGGGCCTGCAGTCATTTGGCTCTGGACCTGCAGAGGGATCTTAGCACCCGTGAACTGTTAGCACCCAGCTGGCCTGTCCACACCTCACCTTGGCCACATCAGCGATCTGCTGGAGCCTCATCTTCTATCTGGCTGGTGCAGAGACACCTGTGTGTCCTCATGCCCTATACACTCCCTGCGGGGTATATCCCGCCCTGCTCTGCTAAACTGCAGTGAGTAGGGAATCCTCTTTGAGGGCTGCAGCCACAGCCCATTGTGTTGTAGCAGATGCTCTTCCCAGTCTGGTGTTTGTGTCGCAGTTGTTAACTCTTCTTTTCATGTAAACCATACTTGGTGCTGTGTCCGTGTTGTGCACATTGGACTAGACGTTTCATTTTGCTGTGCACTCGGTGGCTTCCTTCGTGAGTGACCCCCCTGCTCCATGGACACCTGCACTGATCTCCACACTGCCTTGCAGGAGCTGCCATGGTTTTGTGAGCAGATGCTGTTGCTGCTGCTACTGGATGTCTATTTTCTCATAAAAGTAAATGTGTTTCCAACCTGCTTACTGTGCTCTGTCAGGTTCCCACAGTGGAGGGATGCCCTCCAAGAAGCCGCCATCTTCCTCCACTGGGGACAGAGCTATGAGACCAGAGTTCTGGCTGGTCACTGTTTCTCGGGAATGCCTAGGAAGCTCCAGTGACCAAGCTCATGAGAGTACAAGGTGTAATTGAGAAAAGTCGTCCCTGCTGTACAGTGGGGTGAGGGTGGAGCCTCTACAGCAGCAAGACATCGCCTTCCTTTTTGACCCCAGCTACTAGGATGCCGGGTTAGGGTTTGGTTAGTTGTTGAGTGTCTGTAGTAGGGACCCTGGGAATTGTCCGTGCGTTCTCCATTCACGGCAGTTGTTCTCAACAAGGGACACGTAACAGTGCCTGGGACAGTTTGTGTGGAGGATCTAATGGGTAGAGGCCTCATAATACACAGATGAACCCCACCACAGCAGCAGGCAGCACTGGGGCCATGTTGTCACCTAAGAAGCTAGGGACGGAGCTGGGCTCACAGTCAAGGGAAACAGGAGGAACCCTTCCCTTTTCTGATGCATTTTCCCGCAGCCCCAAGACTAACCTTAAAATAAACGAAAAAGGGTCATTTGAGCTTTCAAGATCTAGAATAGCTAAGAATAGTAAGACCCCCATTTCAAAAATGGGATGGGGTGGGGGTGGATCTGGAGGTTTAGCCACAGACACACACACACAGCAGACTTGAGACCCAGGTTTCAGGTCCCATCCCCAGCATTTTCAAAAAAAGGAAGACAGGCTGGAGAGATGGCTCAGTGATTTAAGAGTACCAGTTGCTCTTCAAGGGGACCCATGTTTGATTCTCAGCACCTACATAGCAGCTCGCAACCAACTGTAACTCCAGTTCCAGAGCATCTGTCCCCCTTTCCTGCATTCTGTAGGCCCAGGCATGCAAACAGGCAAAACAGTGTGTGTGTGTGTGTGTGTGTGTGTGTGTGTGTGTGTGTGTGTGTGTAAATTCAAATATATCCCTCCCCTTCAAGAGTTTCAGTGCCTCCCTGTACAGTTAGAATGAATCCGAGTTCTGGAGTGGCTTTAGGACTGTCTGACCCTTGCTTACCACACTCCCACCTGCCTGCTCTCTCAGGTCCAGGTAACTGGCAACACTCTTCCCGTATCTCAAGACCTTGGCACCCACTACTTCTTTTGAACCTGTCCCCTCCCTATCACCTCTCCCTCCTTTGATAGCACCTCCTTAGGTTATCTTGGACATCAGGCCACCAGAGAAGACTAGGACATGGGTTTAAGCCAAAAGAAAGCCTTTGTTAGCTGGCTGGCACCTACATCGTGTGTTCAGGATCCCGGTTTAGCACCAAGAATTTCTCAGGGTGAGGTTTCAGTACAAAAACCATGTCCTGAGTGGACATGTTCAGTTAACAGGAACGGTTAGCTAGAAGCAGACCCACAGAAGTAAAAAAGCACGGTGAGTGCATTTAGAAGCTTTCCAGAACTATAGACTTTGATGGATTATGTCTTTGTTTCTGTTTTGTCAACTGGTGCTGTCTATGTGCTGAGTTTAGCGGCCTGAGTGGTGCTTCCATCATGGAGTCAGCTGTGCTAAGGTTTGGGGGCCCACTAAGGTCTGGAGACATGTTACTTTCCCCACTGGTCTTAGTGAATGAGTCAAATCATGGACTTATCCCGCTGTAAGAAGTATAGTTGGTCCTAAGGACCATTAATTTTACCTAATTGTACATAATTGGCCAAACAGTTTAAGGTACAGGAGCCCACTATTAATCCAATCAGAACGAGAATTAAAGGCCCAGGTGGCACTGATAGTTTTGACGGCTAAAGAAACTCCATTTTGTGCTAGGCATCCATCTTGGTACCCACCAGCCATCTGTCTCTGACTCCAGTCCCTGAAGATAAGTTCCCAGTAACCCTGACGCAGTGACCTCCACCCAAAAGTGCACAGCCGTGACATCTACGCATCATGATATGACTAACTGCTCTTTGGCTTCTGTGACCTGCTTATGCAGACATGCGAGGACTATTTGAGTTCTCCTTGGCTACCTAATCTTGGCAGAGCAGAACGGCTCCTGGCTTCTGTGTGCAGATACTCAAGGTCTTGTGGGTTTTGCCTTAAGAATCCTCCCCTCACCCCCTTCACCCAGCAGCCTCTAGTCTGGCTCTAGTCTGCTGTCCTGCTAGCAGTATCAATAAATTGAACTAATTATAACTGGACTGAGTCCGTGGTCTTTTCCTGGAGGTCTCAAGCTCCATGACATTTTGGGGACTCATCCAGGATCCCTGGGATACCCCAGACTCAGGGATAGGGATCTTGAGATAGTCCCTAAGTGGGGGCAAGTCCAAGGTAGACTTGGAAGCCTGGGAAAGCCCAAGACGGCTGCCCCAAATTAAGGAGTCACTAGTGGGGGACAAACCCTAAATGGGGAAGAACCGCCATGCGGAGACCCTAGGGGTGAACAAGCCCTAAATGGGGGCAAGCACATTGTGGACCTGGAGCCCCCAGGACTCCCAGACTGTGATTACTCCAAATTTGTGAATTCCCAGCACTCTGGAGGCAGAGACAGGTGGATCTTTGTGAGTTTGAGGCCAGCCTGGGCTACAGAGTGAGTTCCAGGACAGCCAGAGCTACATAGAGAAACCCTGTCTTGAAAACAAACAAAAAAGTAAAACTTGCTGGTCAATGTGCATTTAAAATGCAGGCCAATTAGTGAGTTCTGGTCTGAAAGTCTTAACATCTGGGGAAACACGGGAGATGAGATATGATCATAGACCCAGTCTGCAGGGACAGAATGGGAGACACCTTCCTGTTCCCCTGGTTCTGGTACAGGTGAGTGAAGGTGGCCACATGTCTGTCTAGTCTCCGTGTGAACATTCTTGTTTGCTTTTGTCTGATGGATTTATGTCTTCTGGTGTGCTTAAGTTTTGTGTCAGACATGGGAGCTAGACCAAGCATGGCTCAGACCCTTATGGGTTGCGTGCAGCATCATTTTTTTCAGGATTTCCACAAGGCTGACTGCTCCTGGCTGCCTCCCACTGCCCCTCCGCCACCACCACTGCCGTCTTGTTCAGTTCTGTCTCTGCCCCTCTCACTGGTTCATTGAACCTATTGTTAAGTCCTGTGGGTTTTCCACAAATTGTTATCTCTGAGCCCACTGTTAAGTCCTGTGGGCTTCCCATGAATTGTTATCTCTGAGCTTTATTTTCTGCTTGCTCTGGTCAGTGGATTCAGTTTGCAGGGATTCGGGTGTGTAATTAGACTTTGTCAGGCTGCCAGCTCCCAGACAATATGCACAGAGACTTATTATTATGAAAGTTTGACCTTTACCTTAGGCTTGTTCCCAACTAGCTTTTCTAACTTAAATTTACCTGTTTCTATTAATCTATATTCTGCCACTTGACTTTTTACCTCTCTTCCGTTCTGTATGTCTGACTCTCTCCACATCTTGCTGGCATCTCTCACGCACCTAGATTCTTCCTGAGTTATTCTCTTTCCCAGGAAGTCCCGCCTATTCTCTCCTGCATAGCTATTGGCCATTCAGCTCTTTGTTAAACCAATCACAAATACACACCTTTGAATAGTGTTAACAAATATCTCACAACAAGGCATCTTGGGAATGGATAATATTGAAGTATTGTTTTATGCCGGTCTGCTTTATTAAAAGCTGGCTCTGGAGTTGGGTTATGGCCCTCCTCTCCTGACCCAAGCATACCTGTTTAAAAGTTTTCTCCTAAATCTCTGTCTTGGGGCAGACAGGGAAAGGAAGCCAGCAGCCCAGGAGGAGACACTGGGTGCTTTAAAACAGCTGAAGAGAGACTGCTGCAATAGGAATGACTGCTGCTTCTCTCACGCTCCTTTTCTTGGTCTTGTTTAATTCTCAAACTTCTGCTAAAATATAAATTTATCTCAATTTTTTTTTTTTTTGTTTTTCGAGACAGGGTTTCTCTGTGGCTTTGGAGCCTGTCCTGGCACTAGCTCTGTAGACCAGGCTGGTCTCGAACTCATAGAGATCTGCCTGCCTCTGCCTCCCGAGTGCTGGGATTAAAGGCGTGCGCCACCATCGCCCGGCTAATTTATCTCAATTTGAAAGACTATTATATAAACTTTCTGTGCCTTGAAATTTGTAAGTTTACTGGATATGGTTTTTAAAAAAAACTGTAAAAACGGACTGAAGAGATGGCTCAGAGGTTAAGAGCAGTGGCTGTTCTTCCAGAGGTATGAGTTCAATTCCCAGCACCCACATGGGAGCTCACAACCATCTGTAATGTGATTTGTTGCCTTTTCTGGCCTGCAGGTGTGAAGGTTAAATTTGAACTAAACTAAGACCACCCCACTTATGCCCTCTCCATGATCCCTAAAGGAGCAGAACTCCACCCTGGGTTTGACTGATGAGGGTATGATCGATGGCAGCCACTAACCACATGCCTCAACCACGCCTGATGTATTTTTAACTACTTTACTCTTCAGTTCTTTACTTCCCCTCACCACAACCGCCTGTAAATGCTCAAGGCTGCTAGTTACTGCCCAAATCAAGATTTGTTTCAATAAACCCCTATGTGTTTGCATTGGATACCTGCTCTGTCGTGGTCTTATTTGGGATCTCGCAATAAGGGCACGACACAGGCATGCATGCAGATAGGATACTGTATATATAATAATTAGATTTTTAAAAAATCTAGCTGGGTGGTGCTGGCACACACCTTTAATCCCAGCACTTGGGAGGCAGAGGCAGGTGGACCTCTGTGAGTTCAAGGCCAGCCTGATCTACAGAGGGAGTTCCAGGACTATGCTACAGAGAAATACCTGTTTTTAATGTCCTCCCAAGTGGTGAGAAGCCCTCTCTTTCTATAGATCGCACCATGGACATGCGCAGTAGTAAAAGCGTAATGACTGCCTGTGTGTACGGTGGTGGACTTTCCTTCTCCCAGTCTGAGAGCCTGGGTCTGATCTATCCATTCTGCTCTCCAGGTTGAAGTGCCCGGCTTGTGACAAAATCGTTTCAGTTAAAGTATTATGGCAGCCCCCACGTACCTGGTTTCATCTTTCTCCTCTCTGAGACATTCATGGATGAGCACCCGTGGGTCACTAGCAGGCAGGATGGCAGTGGGCTTCTCAAGCCAGACTCGAGGGTTGTGGTGGTCTGAAAGAAAATGGACCCCACATTAGGAGGTGTGGCCTTGTTGGAAGGAGTGCTTGTAGTGATGGGGCAAGCAGGCGCGGCGGGCCTGCTTTTCATCCCGCCCAGCTTCTGCGTGGTTAGCTTTACACCCGAACTAACAACACACAAATTGTATTCTTTTAAACACTCCTTGGCCCATTCTTGGCTAACTCTCATATCTTGCTTAACCCATTTCTAATAATCTTTGTAGCACCATGAGGTGGTGGCTCACCGGGAAGGATTCTAGCCTACGTCTGTCTTGGGTTTGAGAATTGTGGCCTTCTTCCTCCCAGCATTCAGTTCTGTTACTCCACCTACCTAATTTTCTGTCCTATCAAAGAGCCAAGGCAGTTTCTTTATTTAACCAATGAAATCAACACAAACAGAAGACCCACCTACATCAAGTGCTTCACTCTGGGGGCGGGCTCTGAGCTCTCCTATGTTCAAGCTAAGCTCAGTGTGGCACACAGTTGCTTCTCCTGCCTGCGGGGCTCCAGCACCATGTCTACCGGCATATGTCCATGTTTCCCACCGAGACAGTAATGGACTAAATCTCTGAAATTGCAATCCAGCCCCAATTAAATGTTTTCCTTTATAAAAATCGCCTTGGTCTAATTAAGATAAGGGTGGACCAGGAGTACAGCCTGGGACTGGGCCACATAGGCATTAGATAGCCAGTGTTCTGGTTTTTCTCAGACTCCTGAGCCTCAACAGTGTGGGGCACTGTGGGTATAAGATCCTGACCAGAGTTCACTTGTTTCCTTAGACCAGCGGTAGCTGCCACAGCTCTTAGACAGGTGGGCCATCCTGTGGCTACAGGGTCTAATCCTTTGGACAGGTATGCCACAGGGCACTCCCATGATCCCAGATTTTGGGTTAAAGCCCCTCTTTGTAATGTCTTTGTTTCATGGACAAACACATGAAAAGGTTTTAAGACATCTGGAAATGCTGGGGCAGGAGCCGGTCAGGGCTACTTTTAAGGCCTCAAATGCTTTTTGTTGAGTATCAGTCCAGATTAGGGGCTCAGTGCCGCACCCTTTGTGCTGCTGTTTAGAGGCCTTGCTATTTCAGCAAACTCTGGTACCCAGAGGCAGCAATACCCAGCCACATGTAGGGACTCTTGAACCTGCCTCTTATGCGCTGGAGCTGGGATCTGAAGGACGGCAGCAATCCTACTCTGAGACCGGCTCCTTTTGCCTCCCCTCAGCTGGTAGCCAAGATGTAACCTCTAATGTACAAAGTCGGTCCTTCTTAGCCGATGCTCTGGAGACCAAGGTCACTCTTGCTGCAGTCCCTCAGTGGCCCCTTTAGAATTTATTTTAGTTTTAGAGGCTAGGAGGAGGATTGGTTAGAGTATACGTTGTTAGAGTGTGGTCCCAGGAAACCTCTGATGAAGAGCAGGAGGTCAGCATTTAGTGTCTCATCAAACAGGGCTGGCTGGAGAATTTTCATATCTTTGGGACAACCTGGTCCAGGGAAGTTGCCCACTGTAACCTTTTTTCTCGATCTGACCATGTAAGAGCAAAAATGGTTTGACTCACCTGTGCCCACGGGAGGCTGAAGAAGGCATCCTTCAGGTCCAAGACAGTGCACACCTGTTTCTCTGGAAGAATCAGACTCGTGAGAACCAGAGGTCCCAGGTTTCTTGACAGACATGAGAGGTGTATTCCAGGGTGACTGGCAGGGCACCCGGATGCCTGTCTCTCTAAGCCTGGCAATGGGGACCACAGCTTCCCTTTTCGTTTCCAGGGTCATTGGGTATTGTTTAGTCTGCAGAGAGTAGCTGAACTGATCAGTTGAGCAATTATAAGGAACTTGGTGTTGAGCCTGTCCTGGTGGGTTGGTTTCTGCCCATATCCCCAGGAATTGTAAATCTGAGAGCTGTATCCTTTGTCTGGGGACAGGACTTTCCGCTAGGAGATATTCTTCTGGCAGAATCTGTAAGTCTAACTGTGTCTCATCATCCGAGAAGGTGACAGTGGCTTTCATATCACACAAAGGTCTCGTCTCTCAATCAGTTCTCTGTTGTTAAACACCTTTGAGCTTCCTCCAACAACTGGGACCTATTTATACCTTTAAATTTTTAAATTGTTTTTGTGGGGGGAAGGGGGTGTTTCGAGACAGGGTTTCTCAGTAGCAATGGAGCCAGTCCTGGAACTCACTCTGTAGACCAGGCTGGCCTCGAACTCACAGAGATCTGCCTGCCTCTGCCTCCTGAGTGCTGGGATTAAAGGCATAGGCTACCACCCATGACTAAATTTCTTAACTTGTATATTAACTAATATATAATGCTATATTATCTAATATCTGGGGCTGACTAGATGACAAAGGAAATATTTTCAGCAACTGTTTTTACTCCTCCTAAAGAGGACCTGGATGCCTAGTGGTGGTGGTGCACACCTTTAATCCCAGAACTCAGGAGGCAGAGGCAGGAAATCTCTGAGTTCGAGGCCAGCCTGGTCTACAAAGCAAGTTCCAGGACAGCCAGGATTGTTACACAGAGAAAGCCTGTTTCAAAAACCAAAACAAAAGGACCTGATGAACAGAGTTTAAATTCTCCTGATCTGTGTTGAACAGAAGGGAAAAATCTGCTTTACCAGGCTGCACTGTCCAGCAGTCACTGGCCCCCACCCATTGCTCCCAGCCTGGAAACAGTCTTTTTTTTTTTTTCCCAGAGAATGATGATTTTTGGGTGAAATGGAGACTTAAATCATGAAAGAGGAAGGAGTGGAGCTTCGTTTTTTACCTTTCCTCTAGGCTGCTTAGAAGAGGTTGGGGAGCAGAGGGAAAGTACCTCAGGGAAACTATCTCCCCCTCCCTGTGTGCTTGCTGCTGTGGGCAGGGGGCCCTGGATGGGGGGGGGGCCTCCGGAGGGGGCCCTCCCTGCCTCTGCAGGGATATCCTGAGCAGGATTCAAGGATGAAACAAACCAGCCTGTGCTCTGGAAGTGGGACAGAAGGAGGGTTTGGTTTTTGTTTGTTTTCTTGTTTTGTTTGTTTTGGTTTTGGTTTCTCTGGGCAACCTGGCAGAACCAAAAGGATTGGGTCCCCGACAAGAGGCACAGTTCTTAAGGTGTGTGTGTGTGTGTGTGTGTGTGTGTGTGTGTGTGTCTTACACCAGAGAAAGCCACTGGTCAACGTGGGGAAACAGAACTGTCAGAAACAATGGAAAGGCAGACAAACACACACACAGAGACACACAGTAAAGACAACCAGGGGTGGCCACCACACATTCATACGCTTGAACAGCCAGGAGGAATATAGTGATGTCTCACATGGATCCTGGGTACAGCCACATCCGACCTTTCCTATATGTCCAAACAGAAGCTTCTTAACCAGTCTTACCGCAGAGGTGACAGACCAATGAAAGCGTTAGGCAGGGACTGATCAAAGGGAGTCCCCGGTTCCTGGGACATCTCAGGTTTCCCATCCTGTAGGAGCTCCTTGGTCACTGCACTCTTTTCGGCTCTGAGGGGATCTGAGACCCCCAATGTTTCTAGGTCTGGTCTCTGGGAATCTCCGGGGGACCTCCGGAAATGTCGTGGTGTATCCACTCAGGGAAGACTGCTTGAAGATGGTTTAAGCCAATAACCTGATGACTACACTGGGAGTTCAGAATTCCAGGGTAGCCTGTGTCTTTCTCGGGATGGGCTTTTAAGCACAAAAGCCACGTTCTGGGTTGACACACTTCAGTTAACAAGAAGCCAGAGGCAGAACTACAGAAGCCAAAAAGCAAAGTTAGTGCATTTAAATATAGACTTTCCCAGAAGCATGGGCTTTGGTGGATTAGATCTTTGCTTTTGTTTTGGCAGGTGGGTAGTGTCTATGTACTTAATTTTGTGTTCTGAAATGGTACTTCCATCACGGACTCAGTTGTGCTAAGGTCTGGAGGCCTGTTACACACTGACCAGTCGTGTGTACAGGAAGGGTTCCCAGAACCTCATGTAAGGGATTCTGGGGTTAACTAGCCCTCCTGCCTGGGGAAGCTTAGGGAGTTCATGTGACGGCTGGGTGAGATGGAACCCGCTCTGCACTCCCAAACACACCCGAGGGGCCCAGCTGGGACCAAATCCAGCTGGGTAGCGTTCTGCTGAGTGGACAAAGGGAGTGTGTCCCATTTTTCTAACCTAACAAACCCAGCTGGGGCCTTTCCTACTACTTTGCAATTTAAGGCTGTAAATCCAAGCACCAAGCCTGGAGGTTCTGCATCAACCATCTGAGTGTGAAGGCTGTGAGATTAATATCTCTCCGGGGAATCTCTCTGGGGGGGGAGTGGGAGTGGAGACCCTCGCACTTTAACCACAGGGATCACACGTGCCTGATGTGATGGCTAAAGAAACTCCATTTTGTAATAGGCATCCAACCTAATTGCTGTTTGTCTGACAACCCTGACTCCTTGACACCCCTTTCCCCATCGGCCTGACATTCAAGGACTATTTTGAAGTCACTCTGACCATCTAATCAAATCCTGGCAGAACAAGACAGCTCTTGTGGTTTTTCTCTTTTAAATCCCTTCTTACTGTGCCCGCTTCTGGGCAGCACGTCTCTGATTTAGGTTAGACACTGCGGCCCTGCTAGCAGCATTAAAATGTTTTGCTTGGAGCCGGTTGTGGTAGTACATGCCTTTAATCTAAGCGCTTGGGAGGCAGAGGCAGGCGGATGGATCTCTGTGAGTTCGAGGTCAGCCTGGTCTACGAAGCGAGTTCCAGGGCAGCTAGGACTCTGTTATACAGAGAAACCCTGTCTCGGGGGGGTGGGGGGGTGGGGGAGGAAATGCTTAATTATAATTTGAATTAAGTCTGGAGGTCTTTTCCCTCGTGATCTCGAACTCCATAACTGGCAGTAGCTCAGTCACAAGGGACAGCAGGTTCCTCGGTCCTGATGCTGCTGCTGGTTACGAAATCGCAGCGAGAATTCTTACAACCACATGCGAGGATGCACCCCTGACAAAGTCTGCAAGGCTGTGTGTAAGGTCAGCTGCAGTCTCAAACAACGTGTGAGGTCCTGGTTGGGGCCAATTCCAGCACAGATACGAAATCCTCCGCAGCCCAACGCCCGGGCTCTGACGCTTCTTTCTCGCGCGGAGACGAGGGTCTCTGCCGGGCTTTTCGGCTGGTTTGAAAAGATTCTCCAGACGGATCTTTGTTGGGCCATAGAGCAGAAACCCTCCAAGGAGAAGCTACACAGAATAAAGGATTTGAGCCCCCCAGAGACCACCAAGGCGAGGTCCTCCGGGGTCCAGAGCGTCCCAGAATTGGGGGCGGGAACTCCTGGAGGCGGAGCACTTCCGGCCAACGCGCGGGCGGTCTCCTCCCGCTCGCAAGGTGAGTGATCGCCCCTCCCAGTGGGTCCATCTCGGACCTGTACCATCCGCGGGTTTCTCCGCTTGCTTCCTCTGCCGAGATTCCGGTCAGCCCCGACCCCTGACCTTGCGTGGTTTCAACCTGGGGAACCCGGCATTGTGATGCCACAGCATCCGCCCCGCGCCAGCACCCAGCGCCTCTGCCTTCTCCCGGCGGGTGCTGCTGCTCCTTGCCGCCCCGTATTGTGTTCCCTGTCATCCTTTCTGCCCGTGTCACTGTGGAAGAAAACCCGGCCTCTCTCTTTGGGCTTCATTCGTTTATGACAAACCAAGTTAAGGGAAAATCTCCCCTTTTTAAATTTTCTCGAGTCCTGTAGCTCAGGCTGGCCTTGAACTTGCTATGTAACCAAGGATGAACTCGAACTTGTTTCTGCTGCCTTTACCTCCCAAACTGCTGGAGTTAGAGGCATGCTCCACCACACACAGTTTTTGTGGTGCTGGGAACTAATCATGATGGGCTCAAGGCGTCACGCATGCTAAGCAGGCATTCAACCAATATGCCTTTGACACACACACCTGTGGATGGTGCTGTGGGAAATCTGGGCTTGGGGACTACAACCTGAGGGTCTTTAGGATCTGAGGAAAAGTTTTCCCTCTGGGAATGTATCCCTTCCTATTTTCATGAGTCGCTCCTTTAAAAATTAGATTTACAGTGTTTTTTTTTTTTTTAAAAAAAAAAAAAAAGATTTAGAGTTCTCATGCCTCATAATCCCAAAGCCCCAACTGTGGTGCAGGAGCACTCTCTGGAAGAATAAGCAAGCTTTTCTCTGCAGGCGATGTTGGGAAGAACATTTAGGATACTTTATTGAGAAGAGCTTCTAGGCCACTCTGACTTGCTGGTGATGCTTCTAGGACCAATGAGGGTTTCACACCAAATAAGCAAGCAGGCCCCTTGTACTGGGCCCTGCAACTCCCCAGGAGTTCACCTGCCTTTTCTTGGCAACCTTCTTGTGCTAAGTAGAGAAGCTAAGAATCACCTAGGGCTGCTCAGAAAGCAGACGTGATGTTCTCCACCCACAGCCTCCATCCCCTCGTCTACCTTGGCTTTCATTTTCCTTAGGTCCCAGGTGCATACTCCTTGAGCAGGTCTCAGGAAGATGGCAACCTTAGAGGACGTTGAGGAGTCTGCTCCTGTCCTGTCACCCAGCAGTCTGTCATCACCGGGGACACCTGGAAACCAGCACCATGTGCATCCTCACGGTATTTGCCCCAGACTTCTATGCCCCTCTGCCCTACCTCTACCCCCATGAGACTGGGCTGACCTGGGTCTTGCCCAACCAAGGAAGGGAGGGCCCACTTGGGTAGCTCTTTCAGTGCTGGGGCCTCTGGGAAAAGCCCCGAGGGAGTGATGGGCTGCAGCAGTGGTTGTGACCATGCTCTAACTCCCTGGGAACAGCCCCCTGGATGTTTCTTCCTTAGTATAGAAGGAACAATGGCCTCAGCATGGGCCCTGTGCTAGGAAGAGAAGATTTCCCTCTGACATCATGTCCCAGGCCAGGAAGAGAGACAGGACTCTTGTCTGGCCAGTTTGGATAAGTTTGCCTCAGGACTTGCAGGGACGGAGCTGCTGCCCTTGCTTCATGCCAATGGGGTGGCCTCATCAGTCAAAGTAGAAGGGGTCCTAACCCTGTCATACCACTGAGCACACCTCAGGTCTCGGGGTCATGTCGTCCAGAGGCTTCATCCCCCAGGCTCATAGGAAGCCGCACTGCTCCCATGAGGTAGGGCCAGTGAAGATAAGAGCCCACATGGGACCAGCTCTTCCTGCAGGTCTAGAATTATGGTGGCTGATCCAGTGAAGCTGAAGTTTATGGAGGGCAGGCAGCTGTGTTCTGTGCCAGGCTCTTAGGTGATGCCAGAGACCAGCCACAGCTTATAGATGGGCACTCACAGATAAGGACAGAGATCTCACTTCCCTCAGGACCCACAGTGGTCATCCCAAGACCAGATAGGAGCCCCAAGCCCTGTCCTGTTTGCTGCCTGGCTCCAGGACTCTTCTGCTTGTCACAAGGACAATTCTTGGACAGGGCCTTACAGCACTGTGCTGTTCCTGGTGGGCCTGTGAACAACAGGGACCCAAAGGAGCAAACGTGGATTCTGGGTAAGGTACAGTTGTTGGTCGAAGAGTTTTTTTTTTTATACCATGTCCTAGTGGAGCTTGGGAAGGCCCTGAGGGTCAGAGGCAGATGAGGGAATGGCAGTCATCCCTTGCCCAGATATGCAGGGATAGGTGGGCTCTCGGCCTGCTTCCTAGCTGCCAGCAAGTGCAGGTAGAACTGAGCCCGAGCTCTGTTCTGCTGCTGCTTCAGTGCTTGGAGGCCCATGGATTTCATTTTCTGTTTGGCGTCTTTTGTTTTCATTGAGGCAGAGATCTCACAGTGTTGCCCAGGCGAGCCTTAAACTTGAGGTCTCCTTGCCTCAGCCTCCTAAGTCTCCGGGATTACCATGTGTTATACTGCTCCAGGCTCATTCCAGATTCTTTACCAGAGAAGATCCAATGTTCTGAAACCTGCCTGCAGTTCGCGGGACTCCTAGGAACCTTGGGCGCCCAAAGAGGCCCATGCAAGACATCTAGGTCCCAGCAGCCTGCAGAGTCACCTTCGCACACAGTCATTTCAGGGTCCTTTCCTTTGGGCGTAGCGTGATGTGAGGAACACAGGAAAAGCATAAGCAAACAATACACATGGGTCCCTGTGCCAGGGACCTACAGGAAAGGCTCCAAACCACCCTGGCTAACCTTCTCCAAGCAGGAGGCCTGGCTTGGCTGTAGGGGACAAACAGTCCTAGGACTGCTCTGAAGTTGCAGACACAGACCAGGAGCCATGGCTGGCTTGTGGTGCTGAGAAGGGAGAAGATGGTGCCTTGGGGCAGCTGCAGGACCGAGTGCAGTGAGCACTGAGGGTGGGCAGGAAGCCAGACCAGAGTCGGCCAGGACAGCAGCCAGCATGGGATGAGCATAGGAGCCGTCTGGACCACTTGTGCTCACCTACAGAACTGAGGGAGGATGAGTTCCAAAGCCAGGCCTCCGGAGGGCTCCCTCAATGGGGAAGCCAGGGCACTGGCACTACTTTGGGCTGATCTTCTCTTTCAGGGCACAGGAAGATGCTGGGTAGGTGAGGGGTGTCCTATGTGTCAGGGTCTTGGCCCTAGAGCCTTGGAGTCCTACTCTGGGGTTCAGGAAAGAGGGAAGGGTCAGGAACGCCACCCTCTGGAGGGTGGGGCATGAGCCTTGGTCCCCTGCCTCCAGGCTCCCCCTGTTCCAGTCCCGAGGCAGCAGACCTGGACCTTCAAGACATAGAGGAAGTGGAAGTCAGCAGAGACACCTGGCTTGGTGAGTGAGCAGCCCCTGTCCCACCCTAGGCAGCCTTGGGAGACCCCAACTGGATGTAACCCTCATCACTTCCCTGGACCTGCTGAGGGTCAGGGCCATCCTGCTGAGACTCTGCTTAAGCCTCGCTCCCAGTTTTGTCTGCCCACAGAGGCTGGGTGGACAGGGCTTTGGCTGTGTCTGTGATGCTGAGGCCATGGTCAGTTCCATAGGAAGAGTGAATCCTAGGATCATCCAGACCCCATCCCTTTGGCAGAGCGGCCTCAGACACTCCCATCACCTGAGGTTTGTGGGGTCAGATGAGTGTCTGCCCAGCATTTCAGCCTGAAGGACTACTTGTCAGAGCTCTGTAAGTTCCAGGTCCTTGCTAACCCTTAGTAGCAACCTGTACTTCCTTCTCCCAGCTGAGAGGCATCACAGGTGTAGTGAACCACCAGAGAGGCTCCTGGCCAGGCTCAGGGCCTCCAGCTGACGGGGCCTAGCTACTCCTGAAATCATCTTTATAAGTCTTCTGGCCCACCCCCATTCCTCACCTTAGGCACACTCTCACCAACCAGCCTCTCCCTCCTCTGAATAGTCCCCATTCAGGCTTTCCCTGGCCTCAGCTCTTAGAATGCCACAGTAGGGGTGAGGCTGGGAGCCATCTGCCATTTTTCCTTTCAGACTCTGAGTGGGAGCCTAAGAAGACTCCAGCCTCTCTCAGTTCCCACAGTCCTGGAGATGGCCTGGCCTCAGATGGAAGGGCTCTGAGGGGCCTCTTGAAGAGCCTCCCCAGCATGTCTAATTGTGGGGACAGCTTTGGCCAGGAATGTACCGTGGAGCAGTCAGCAGGCCTGCCTCCAGGGACCCTGCCCTGCTCTCAGAAAAGGGACACTTGGCACATGGTGCTCGTGCCACAGGGAGCCCAAGGGGCCGAGGACAGCGCCAAGAAGGCTGCCGAGCTGGGCAGTAGTTTGGGGCGCAGCTGCCGGCAGGCCGGCCCACGGGGCGCCAAGCCGCACCGCTGCGAGGCCTGTGGCAAGAGCTTCAAGTACAACTCTCTGCTGCTGAAGCACCAGCGCATCCACACCGGGGAGAAGCCTTACGCCTGCCACGAGTGCAGCAAGCGCTTCGGGAGCTGGTGGGGCTTCATGCAGCACCACCGCATCCACACGGGCGAGAAGCCCTATGAGTGCGGCCAGTGCGGCCAGGCCTTCAGCCACAGCTCACACTTCACGCAGCACCTGCGCATCCACAACGGCGAGAAGCCCTACAAGTGCGGCGAGTGCGGCCATGCCTTCAGCCAGAGCTCCAACCTGGTGCGGCACCAGCGGCTGCACACCGGGGAGAAGCCGTATGTCTGCAGCCAGTGCGGCAAGGCCTTCATCTGGAGCTCCGTGCTCATCGAACACCAGCGCATTCACACCGGCGAGAAGCCCTACAAGTGCGAAGACTGCGGCAAGGCCTTCCGAGGTCGGTCACACTTCTTCCGGCACCTGCGGACTCACACGGGTGAGAAGCCCTTCGCCTGTGGCACCTGTGGCAAGGCTTTTGGCCAGAGCTCCCAGCTCATCCAGCACCAGAGGGTGCACTACCATGAATAGCGCACACACCAATAAAGTTTGTGGGTGAACCTGCTCCTCTTGAGATGGGGATGCTTTACCGGTACATGGCAGGACATGTCCTGTGTCCAAGTATGGTGGCTAAAGGAACTGTTTTGTGCTAGGCATCCATCTTGGTACCCACCAGCCATCTGTCTCTGACTCCAGTCCCTGAAGATAAGTTCCCAGTAACCCTGACGCAGTGACCTCCACCCAAAAGTGCACAGCCGTGACATCTACGCATCATGATATGACTAACTGCTCTTTGGCTTCTGTGACCTGCTTATGCAGACATGCGAGGACTATTTGAGTTCTCCTTGGCTACCTAATCGTGGCAGAGCAGAACGGCTCCTGGCTTCTGTGTGCAGATACTCAAGGTCTGTTTGTGGGTTTTGCCTTAAGAATCCTCCCCTCACCCCCTTCACCCACCAGTCTCTAGTCTGGCTCTAGTCTGCTGTCCCGCTAGCGGTTTCAGTCAATAAACCTGATGCACCTGTGGGACTTAAACAGCCGACTCCAGCGAGCAGGCGAGGACAGAAAGGGCAGGCAGCTCCTGGGGCGAGAAGAGGGAAGGCAGTGGTTAGCCAAGGTTAGAGGCAACAGAAGCCAAGCAAGAGACAGCGCAAGCCCCTGAAGGGAGCAGGGAAACCAAGCTCCAGAAGTGAGAATCTGTGGGGAGGGAGAATCTGCGTGGTTTGGTTTCCCATGTCTGCAACAAAACTCCAACACACACCAGAAAACACAGATCCACCAAACAACATTAAAAAAGTCAGAACGTCCAAGTGGAGACCAGAGAAACACAGACACCTTCACTCCTGTGCTAGAACCAGGGGGACAGGAGGGCGTCTCCCATTCTGTCCTTGGAGACTGGGTCAATGATCACATCTGATCTCCCCTATGTCTCCCCAGATGTCGGGACTTCCAGAACGGAACAACTCACTAATGGGTCTGCGTTTCAAATATGTGTTGGCTGGCACTTTTTACAAATCCTCAGTGGCCACAGTCTGGGGTTCCCCTAGGCCTCCAAGTCCACAATGTACTTGCCCCCATCTAGGGTCTGTCCTCAACTAGTGACTCTAATTTGTGACAGGCTTGGTCTCAGGCTTTCCCAGGCCTCACCTGGCCCTGAGTCTGGGGTCTTCCAGGAATCCTGAATGAGCCCCCAAATGTTATGGAGTTTGGGACACCCCACCCCAAGAAAAGACTACAGACCCAATGCAGATTATAATTCAAATCTGTAAAAAAAACAAGCCAAGTGGTGGTGGCACACACCTTTAAATCCCAGCACTTGGGAGGCAGAGGCAGGCCAGTCTTTGTGAGTTCGAGGCCAGCCTGATCTACAGAGCTAATTCCAGGACAGCAAGGGCTGTTACACAGAGAAACCCTGTCTTGAAAAACAAAATCAAATCTGTAAAAAACAAAAGCAAGCTGATGTCAACATTTTCTGAGTTCCCACAGAAGTCTTGTTTTTACAGTTTTCCTGTGTAAGCCTCTAGATATTTGAATTCTGCAACCTGATGACTTTATAAAAAGATATTTCTGAAGCTGTTCAGGTTGGCTGCTTCCATCTGCACACACAC
Source organism: Alexandromys fortis (assembly GCF_014885135.2). Taxonomy (NCBI): domain Eukaryota; kingdom Metazoa; phylum Chordata; class Mammalia; order Rodentia; family Cricetidae; genus Alexandromys; species Alexandromys fortis. The sequence goes on along the minus strand of NW_026067930.1, from coordinate 1,746,139 downwards.
ACAAACTGGCTATATAGTAAAATCAAGCCCTGTCTACAATCTCTCATGGTAACTCCAGATATGCCTGCTTCAAATCATCAGAGCTGGGTGTGTTGAACATTAGCATTAAAGGTGTGCAGAGATGCCTTTATTCCCAGCCCTCGCAGAAGCAGACAGAACTCTGAGTTCGAGGCCAACCTGGTCTCCAGAGCGAGTGCCAAGACAGTCAGGGCTACACAGAGAAACCCTGTCCTGAAAACCATTACTATTCCTCAAAAAGGAAGAGATAGACGAGGTCACTGGGCCTTCATCTGAGCATCCAGTCACTCCTCCCTCCTAATGTATTTAATAGGCCCTAAGTTGCATGAAGCCCCAAGGTTCTCTGGGAAAGCCAGGGTGTACCAGCTAAAAACTAGGAATAAGGATGGGGCCCAGCTCTGCAGCAGAGGGAAAGCTGTGGAACACACCAGGCAGAGGTCCAGACATTATCTAACTGGGCAGAGGTGCAGATACTGTCTAACACCCCTTAAGGAGAGACTTCTTACAATAAATGGTATACTTATTTGCTACTGTGGTTCCTCATTTACATTTTTATTTAAATTTTTAATAAAGAATTTATATAAAAATTAGCACGACTATATGTAATTACAGATGCCTAGCTCTGAGTTCTCCTTTTCTTGGTTCTTGTTACCAAGGAAACGTTCCCCCATTCAAGGTCATGGAAAGTCAGTTTAATGCAAACTTTCCCTCAGGATCTGTAAAGACCTTTGGGCAAGGAATGTAACATTTCAGGCAAAAAATTACTTAATGATTAAGATTTTCAAGTTCCTAATTTATAAAGGTCTACTCAGCTTAACAGAAACTTAGAGGTATTTGTCTAGCCTCCTAGTCTTTGCTAACTTCATTAAGATTTAGCTATTTGGGTATACTGAGTGTTACAAAAAACTGATATAAAGATAAAAGTCTCCCAATCTCTCTGTGGACTGTATTTATGGTTTAAAGTTTTATTTTGATTCTAAAGGATTTTCAAGTAAATATTTTTGTTTTTATTTTGTGTGCATTGGTGTTTTGCTGCATGTATGTGTGATGGTGTCCAATCCGCTGCAACTGGAGTTAGAGATGATTGTGAGCTCCCATGTGGGTGCTGGGATTGAACCCAGGGCTTCCAGAAGGGCAGTCAATGCTCTTAACCGCTGAGCTATCTCTCCAGCCCCTCAATTAAATCTTTAAGGATAAAACTAAGCAAGGATAAAACTATAAAATCCTAATCTTGTAAAAACTGCTAATTTGTAAACTTCCGAAGATAATTAAGAATGCAGGTCAGCCACCTTATAAATGGCCAAATTCTTTAATGTGCCCAGAACTATGCTTGTAGTCATGCTAATAAAGTATAATTCATTTACAGAGACAGCTTTTTAACCTTCTGTGTATGTTGTCAAGGTTAAGCCTAAAGTAACTAAAAAATAAGTTTGTTTAAAATCAGGTAACCAAATAGACTAGATGATGGCCTCAAACTCCTCAGAGATCTGTGAAATATAGCATTTAAGATGTTTAATAAGAAAAACTTCCCATACCAAACAAAAATGCCAGCTCCTGGAAACAGCCCTAAGGTCTCCTCCAAAGACTGTGGTCAGGCACTGAGGCCTCCACCTGGATTATGGGGACACCGACCACTGCACAAATAATTGTTTCATACTGTGAACCACGGACAAACAGGACGCTGGAGAATTGACTGCCCCACTTTGCCTTGCCAAAGCGAGGCCAGTCTCTCGAGTTCCTCATCCACAGGAATGTCTCTCAGTCATCTGAGCCTGGCAGTTTAAGGCTGATGCTACCCTGTACCAGCACTAGCCAGCTCTCAAATCATGACACAGAGACTTATTAGTTCTGAATGCTCAGCCTAGCATAGGCATGATTCTGGCTATCTCTTTTAACTTAAACTGTTTCTCTCTCTCTCTCTCTCTCTCTCTCTCTCTCTCTCTCTCTCTCTCTCTCTCTCTTTTTTTTTTCTTTCTTGCTTTCTCTGTGTCTGGCTGACCCCGGCATCTCTTTTCTTCTTCTCTCCGTCTTCCTCTAGAGCCTAGAGTTCTCCTCCTATTTATTTTCTCTGGCTGCCAGCCCCGCTTATGCTCTCTCTGCCTCGCTATTGGCTGCTCAGCTCTTTATCAGGCCAATCAGGTGCCTTAGGCAGGCAAGGTGAAACAAATTCAACACATCTTCACATAATTAAACAAATGCAGCATAAACAAACATAACCCATCTTTGCCCAGTTAAAATAATATTCCACAACACTACCCGGTGTGGCAGCAAAGTCTGACACCACCCTGACCTCTGCCCCTAATGAAACCATCCAGATCATCGTGGAGGAGCCTAGGGTAACCACCAGGTAATTGATAGGCCATTTGAATGATACTTCTTGCTCAGATTTAGCCTTATCAGAGCTCTGATGATGTCTTTGTCAGTTCAACAACAGCAAACACTTGTTGAAGGGAGCTGAGGGCCTTCTTTCCTGCTGCCAGGCTCTCGGCCTCTGGCTAGCTTATGCCCCGAAATAACAACACCCAAATTGTATTCATATAAACACTGCTTGGCCCATTTCTATTAATGTGTATAGCACCACAAGGTGCACTTACCAGGTAGATTCTAGCCTACGTCCATCCTGGGTTGGAGCTTCATTACGTCTGCCCTGTAAAGGAGCGGCATGGCATCTGACCTCACTTCCTTCTACCCAGCATCCTGTTTTGTTTACTCCACCCACCTATGTTCTAACCTATCAGGCCAAGCAGTTTCTTTACTAACCAATGACCTTCCTCCATCAAACACTCAGACCACCCCTACACACACACACACACACACACACACACACACACACACACACACAGCTGTACTTGCCTAGTCAGCCCATTTGATATGTAAAAATCAGGCCTTGCTTTTTCTAGAGCTACTGAAGCTCCTGAAAAATGGCAAACTTCACACTAAAAGAGATAAACTCTGCAAACAGGTTTCAATGTAAGTTCTACTATTCCTTTATTTTTTAAAACTTGCTTTTTCTTTCTTTTTTAAAGACAGGGCTCTCTGTGTAGCCCTGGCTGCCCTGGAGCTCACTCTGTAGACCAAGCTAGCCTCAAACTCAAAGATCTATCTGCCTGTACGGGTGTGGCCCTACCACCCAGCAAAACTTGCTTTTCAGTGACTGCTCTCAGTAATTAGCTACCTATGTCTCATGGTAAATAACTGGATGGAAAAAGTATTTGGAGTTTGTAAAAGTTATGAGGGGGCTGGAGAGATGGCTCAGTGGTTAAAAGCACTGCCTGCTCTTCCAAAGATCCTGAGTTCAATTCCCAGCAACCACATGATGGTTCACAACCACCTGTAATGAGATCTGGTGCCCTCTTCTGGCCTGCAGGCATGCAGACTACTGTATACTTAAAAATAAATAATTTTCTTTAATAAATAAATAAAAATTAAAAAAAGTTACGAGGGTCCAGGGAAATGATGTAGGGTATAGAAATGCAAGTCGTAAAAGGTCTGAGGATCCGAAAGCTCAGATGAACTGTGGGGGTCTAAGAAAGTCATTTAAGGCGTGTAAGCGCAAGCCATAAGGTCTGAGGAAGTGATTTAAGGTGTGTAAATGCAAGTTGTAAAGTCCAAAAAGTAAAGTATATAAAAATTGTTAAAGTTTCAGATTCCTTTCGTGCTATGCTATTGTTGCACTAAGACTTCAGAAGTCCAGTGTTTTAGCAGTAACCAGTGGTGTTCTGAAGAACATTAACATAGCTCTGGAAAAGCACTGCTCCTATTATCATCATCACAAGCTCAGTTTTAAAAGTGTCCTTTGTTGCTTTCTGAGTTTAGACTTAGAGTTTCTCATTGTGCTGACCACACACCCAGCCCTCCGGATAGAGGGAGGGCTCATGCTATAGCTCAAAGGTCTGCTCCAGCTGCTCACAGACAGCGCTTTTTCTAAAATGGAGATCTCAATGGAATACAAACGATGGTGATGCTAATATACCTAAAACTTTCATCTTTTTGTAAACTTAAAAAATTCATGTGCGCTTCAGAGTCTCACCTTAGATCAGCCTGTCAAATACACTTCAGATAAGTACTCCTGTCCCCGCCTGAAGTCTGCATCTGTCCCAGCAGATTTCCAGTCAACCACAGACTGCAGACTGCTCCAAAGTTACTAAGAGCCCTGGACTTACCGAAATCTGATGTAAACCAGATGTTTCTAACAACATTTCCTACCAGCTTGAGCATTCCAGACTGCTCCAAAACTACCTGAACTTTGGAATCTCCACATGGTCCAGCAAACCAGATGTACCCTCCCCCCTCGGCCTTTGACCAGCTTCCCAGCCTTCCTCCCAAGTTTAGCTGAAAAGCAGTCACAGAAGAGGGCACACCGTCCCTTTCCTTAACAGAAGGCTAGAATATTAGATCCAAAAGGAACTAGTTCCCCTCTACTGAAAGGACTCACTTCCCTTCTCTGGCAAAAGGGACAAATGGCTACCTATGATGCCCATTAGCACACCAAAGCTCATGCTGCCTCCAGGATCCTCTGATATTGCAAACACCTGTTAAAATCAGAGTTACGAAAAGGGAACTCAGCCAGGCGGTGGTGGCACACACTTTAATCCCAGCACTCAGGAGGCAGAGGCAGGCGGGTCTACACAGAGAAACCAAACCAACAAGGGTTACTCAAGATGGGGGCTGAGATCTGACTGATGGCTGACTTCAGGATTACCAGATTTTACTGAGGTGTTTATTTTGTCTTGCTGCTTTACATGTCAAACACTAGAGATACCAGGAGCCCTAAATTTTAGTTCCCCAACTCTTTCTAAAGGGGCCATTGGGGAATGTGGTGGCTAAAAAAAAAAAAAAAAAAAAAAAAAAAAAANGGTGTGTGTGTGTGTGTGTGTGTGTGTGTGTGTGTGTGTCTTACACCAGAGAAAGCCACTGGTCAACGTGGGGAAACAGAACTGTCAGAAACAATGGAAAGGCAGACAAACACACACACAGAGACACACAGTAAAGACAACCAGGGGTGGCCACCACACATTCATACGCTTGAACAGCCAGGAGGAATATAGTGATGTCTCACATGGATCCTGGGTACAGCCACATCCGACCTTTCCTATATGTCCAAACAGAAGCTTCTTAACCAGTCTTACCGCAGAGGTGACAGACCAATGAAAGCGTTAGGCAGGGACTGATCAAAGGGAGTCCCCGGTTCCTGGGACATCTCAGGTTTCCCATCCTGTAGGAGCTCCTTGGTCACTGCACTCTTTTCGGCTCTGAGGGGATCTGAGACCCCCAATGTTTCTAGGTCTGGTCTCTGGGAATCTCCGGGGGACCTCCGGAAATGTCGTGGTGTATCCACTCAGGGAAGACTGCTTGAAGATGGTTTAAGCCAATAACCTGATGACTACACTGGGAGTTCAGAATTCCAGGGTAGCCTGTGTCTTTCTCGGGATGGGCTTTTAAGCACAAAAGCCACGTTCTGGGTTGACACACTTCAGTTAACAAGAAGCCAGAGGCAGAACTACAGAAGCCAAAAAGCAAAGTTAGTGCATTTAAATATAGACTTTCCCAGAAGCATGGGCTTTGGTGGATTAGATCTTTGCTTTTGTTTTGGCAGGTGGGTAGTGTCTATGTACTTAATTTTGTGTTCTGAAATGGTACTTCCATCACGGACTCAGTTGTGCTAAGGTCTGGAGGCCTGTTACACACTGACCAGTCGTGTGTACAGGAAGGGTTCCCAGAACCTCATGTAAGGGATTCTGGGGTTAACTAGCCCTCCTGCCTGGGGAAGCTTAGGGAGTTCATGTGACGGCTGGGTGAGATGGAACCCGCTCTGCACTCCCAAACACACCCGAGGGGCCCAGCTGGGACCAAATCCAGCTGGGTAGCGTTCTGCTGAGTGGACAAAGGGAGTGTGTCCCATTTTTCTAACCTAACAAACCCAGCTGGGGCCTTTCCTACTACTTTGCAATTTAAGGCTGTAAATCCAAGCACCAAGCCTGGAGGTTCTGCATCAACCATCTGAGTGTGAAGGCTGTGAGATTAATATCTCTCCGGGGAATCTCTCTGGGGGGGGAGTGGGAGTGGAGACCCTCGCACTTTAACCACAGGGATCACACGTGCCTGATGTGATGGCTAAAGAAACTCCATTTTGTAATAGGCATCCAACCTAATTGCTGTTTGTCTGACAACCCTGACTCCTTGACACCCCTTTCCCCATCGGCCTGACATTCAAGGACTATTTTGAAGTCACTCTGACCATCTAATCAAATCCTGGCAGAACAAGACAGCTCTTGTGGTTTTTCTCTTTTAAATCCCTTCTTACTGTGCCCGCTTCTGGGCAGCACGTCTCTGATTTAGGTTAGACACTGCGGCCCTGCTAGCAGCATTAAAATGTTTTGCTTGGAGCCGGTTGTGGTAGTACATGCCTTTAATCTAAGCGCTTGGGAGGCAGAGGCAGGCGGATGGATCTCTGTGAGTTCGAGGTCAGCCTGGTCTACGAAGCGAGTTCCAGGGCAGCTAGGACTCTGTTATACAGAGAAACCCTGTCTCGGGGGGGTGGGGGGGTGGGGGAGGAAATGCTTAATTATAATTTGAATTAAGTCTGGAGGTCTTTTCCCTCGTGATCTCGAACTCCATAACTGGCAGTAGCTCAGTCACAAGGGACAGCAGGTTCCTCGGTCCTGATGCTGCTGCTGGTTACGAAATCGCAGCGAGAATTCTTACAACCACATGCGAGGATGCACCCCTGACAAAGTCTGCAAGGCTGTGTGTAAGGTCAGCTGCAGTCTCAAACAACGTGTGAGGTCCTGGTTGGGGCCAATTCCAGCACAGATACGAAATCCTCCGCAGCCCAACGCCCGGGCTCTGACGCTTCTTTCTCGCGCGGAGACGAGGGTCTCTGCCGGGCTTTTCGGCTGGTTTGAAAAGATTCTCCAGACGGATCTTTGTTGGGCCATAGAGCAGAAACCCTCCAAGGAGAAGCTACACAGAATAAAGGATTTGAGCCCCCCAGAGACCACCAAGGCGAGGTCCTCCGGGGTCCAGAGCGTCCCAGAATTGGGGGCGGGAACTCCTGGAGGCGGAGCACTTCCGGCCAACGCGCGGGCGGTCTCCTCCCGCTCGCAAGGTGAGTGATCGCCCCTCCCAGTGGGTCCATCTCGGACCTGTACCATCCGCGGGTTTCTCCGCTTGCTTCCTCTGCCGAGATTCCGGTCAGCCCCGACCCCTGACCTTGCGTGGTTTCAACCTGGGGAACCCGGCATTGTGATGCCACAGCATCCGCCCCGCGCCAGCACCCAGCGCCTCTGCCTTCTCCCGGCGGGTGCTGCTGCTCCTTGCCGCCCCGTATTGTGTTCCCTGTCATCCTTTCTGCCCGTGTCACTGTGGAAGAAAACCCGGCCTCTCTCTTTGGGCTTCATTCGTTTATGACAAACCAAGTTAAGGGAAAATCTCCCCTTTTTAAATTTTCTCGAGTCCTGTAGCTCAGGCTGGCCTTGAACTTGCTATGTAACCAAGGATGAACTCGAACTTGTTTCTGCTGCCTTTACCTCCCAAACTGCTGGAGTTAGAGGCATGCTCCACCACACACAGTTTTTGTGGTGCTGGGAACTAATCATGATGGGCTCAAGGCGTCACGCATGCTAAGCAGGCATTCAACCAATATGCCTTTGACACACACACCTGTGGATGGTGCTGTGGGAAATCTGGGCTTGGGGACTACAACCTGAGGGTCTTTAGGATCTGAGGAAAAGTTTTCCCTCTGGGAATGTATCCCTTCCTATTTTCATGAGTCGCTCCTTTAAAAATTAGATTTACAGTGTTTTTTTTTTTTTTAAAAAAAAAAAAAAAGATTTAGAGTTCTCATGCCTCATAATCCCAAAGCCCCAACTGTGGTGCAGGAGCACTCTCTGGAAGAATAAGCAAGCTTTTCTCTGCAGGCGATGTTGGGAAGAACATTTAGGATACTTTATTGAGAAGAGCTTCTAGGCCACTCTGACTTGCTGGTGATGCTTCTAGGACCAATGAGGGTTTCACACCAAATAAGCAAGCAGGCCCCTTGTACTGGGCCCTGCAACTCCCCAGGAGTTCACCTGCCTTTTCTTGGCAACCTTCTTGTGCTAAGTAGAGAAGCTAAGAATCACCTAGGGCTGCTCAGAAAGCAGACGTGATGTTCTCCACCCACAGCCTCCATCCCCTCGTCTACCTTGGCTTTCATTTTCCTTAGGTCCCAGGTGCATACTCCTTGAGCAGGTCTCAGGAAGATGGCAACCTTAGAGGACGTTGAGGAGTCTGCTCCTGTCCTGTCACCCAGCAGTCTGTCATCACCGGGGACACCTGGAAACCAGCACCATGTGCATCCTCACGGTATTTGCCCCAGACTTCTATGCCCCTCTGCCCTACCTCTACCCCCATGAGACTGGGCTGACCTGGGTCTTGCCCAACCAAGGAAGGGAGGGCCCACTTGGGTAGCTCTTTCAGTGCTGGGGCCTCTGGGAAAAGCCCCGAGGGAGTGATGGGCTGCAGCAGTGGTTGTGACCATGCTCTAACTCCCTGGGAACAGCCCCCTGGATGTTTCTTCCTTAGTATAGAAGGAACAATGGCCTCAGCATGGGCCCTGTGCTAGGAAGAGAAGATTTCCCTCTGACATCATGTCCCAGGCCAGGAAGAGAGACAGGACTCTTGTCTGGCCAGTTTGGATAAGTTTGCCTCAGGACTTGCAGGGACGGAGCTGCTGCCCTTGCTTCATGCCAATGGGGTGGCCTCATCAGTCAAAGTAGAAGGGGTCCTAACCCTGTCATACCACTGAGCACACCTCAGGTCTCGGGGTCATGTCGTCCAGAGGCTTCATCCCCCAGGCTCATAGGAAGCCGCACTGCTCCCATGAGGTAGGGCCAGTGAAGATAAGAGCCCACATGGGACCAGCTCTTCCTGCAGGTCTAGAATTATGGTGGCTGATCCAGTGAAGCTGAAGTTTATGGAGGGCAGGCAGCTGTGTTCTGTGCCAGGCTCTTAGGTGATGCCAGAGACCAGCCACAGCTTATAGATGGGCACTCACAGATAAGGACAGAGATCTCACTTCCCTCAGGACCCACAGTGGTCATCCCAAGACCAGATAGGAGCCCCAAGCCCTGTCCTGTTTGCTGCCTGGCTCCAGGACTCTTCTGCTTGTCACAAGGACAATTCTTGGACAGGGCCTTACAGCACTGTGCTGTTCCTGGTGGGCCTGTGAACAACAGGGACCCAAAGGAGCAAACGTGGATTCTGGGTAAGGTACAGTTGTTGGTCGAAGAGTTTTTTTTTTTATACCATGTCCTAGTGGAGCTTGGGAAGGCCCTGAGGGTCAGAGGCAGATGAGGGAATGGCAGTCATCCCTTGCCCAGATATGCAGGGATAGGTGGGCTCTCGGCCTGCTTCCTAGCTGCCAGCAAGTGCAGGTAGAACTGAGCCCGAGCTCTGTTCTGCTGCTGCTTCAGTGCTTGGAGGCCCATGGATTTCATTTTCTGTTTGGCGTCTTTTGTTTTCATTGAGGCAGAGATCTCACAGTGTTGCCCAGGCGAGCCTTAAACTTGAGGTCTCCTTGCCTCAGCCTCCTAAGTCTCCGGGATTACCATGTGTTATACTGCTCCAGGCTCATTCCAGATTCTTTACCAGAGAAGATCCAATGTTCTGAAACCTGCCTGCAGTTCGCGGGACTCCTAGGAACCTTGGGCGCCCAAAGAGGCCCATGCAAGACATCTAGGTCCCAGCAGCCTGCAGAGTCACCTTCGCACACAGTCATTTCAGGGTCCTTTCCTTTGGGCGTAGCGTGATGTGAGGAACACAGGAAAAGCATAAGCAAACAATACACATGGGTCCCTGTGCCAGGGACCTACAGGAAAGGCTCCAAACCACCCTGGCTAACCTTCTCCAAGCAGGAGGCCTGGCTTGGCTGTAGGGGACAAACAGTCCTAGGACTGCTCTGAAGTTGCAGACACAGACCAGGAGCCATGGCTGGCTTGTGGTGCTGAGAAGGGAGAAGATGGTGCCTTGGGGCAGCTGCAGGACCGAGTGCAGTGAGCACTGAGGGTGGGCAGGAAGCCAGACCAGAGTCGGCCAGGACAGCAGCCAGCATGGGATGAGCATAGGAGCCGTCTGGACCACTTGTGCTCACCTACAGAACTGAGGGAGGATGAGTTCCAAAGCCAGGCCTCCGGAGGGCTCCCTCAATGGGGAAGCCAGGGCACTGGCACTACTTTGGGCTGATCTTCTCTTTCAGGGCACAGGAAGATGCTGGGTAGGTGAGGGGTGTCCTATGTGTCAGGGTCTTGGCCCTAGAGCCTTGGAGTCCTACTCTGGGGTTCAGGAAAGAGGGAAGGGTCAGGAACGCCACCCTCTGGAGGGTGGGGCATGAGCCTTGGTCCCCTGCCTCCAGGCTCCCCCTGTTCCAGTCCCGAGGCAGCAGACCTGGACCTTCAAGACATAGAGGAAGTGGAAGTCAGCAGAGACACCTGGCTTGGTGAGTGAGCAGCCCCTGTCCCACCCTAGGCAGCCTTGGGAGACCCCAACTGGATGTAACCCTCATCACTTCCCTGGACCTGCTGAGGGTCAGGGCCATCCTGCTGAGACTCTGCTTAAGCCTCGCTCCCAGTTTTGTCTGCCCACAGAGGCTGGGTGGACAGGGCTTTGGCTGTGTCTGTGATGCTGAGGCCATGGTCAGTTCCATAGGAAGAGTGAATCCTAGGATCATCCAGACCCCATCCCTTTGGCAGAGCGGCCTCAGACACTCCCATCACCTGAGGTTTGTGGGGTCAGATGAGTGTCTGCCCAGCATTTCAGCCTGAAGGACTACTTGTCAGAGCTCTGTAAGTTCCAGGTCCTTGCTAACCCTTAGTAGCAACCTGTACTTCCTTCTCCCAGCTGAGAGGCATCACAGGTGTAGTGAACCACCAGAGAGGCTCCTGGCCAGGCTCAGGGCCTCCAGCTGACGGGGCCTAGCTACTCCTGAAATCATCTTTATAAGTCTTCTGGCCCACCCCCATTCCTCACCTTAGGCACACTCTCACCAACCAGCCTCTCCCTCCTCTGAATAGTCCCCATTCAGGCTTTCCCTGGCCTCAGCTCTTAGAATGCCACAGTAGGGGTGAGGCTGGGAGCCATCTGCCATTTTTCCTTTCAGACTCTGAGTGGGAGCCTAAGAAGACTCCAGCCTCTCTCAGTTCCCACAGTCCTGGAGATGGCCTGGCCTCAGATGGAAGGGCTCTGAGGGGCCTCTTGAAGAGCCTCCCCAGCATGTCTAATTGTGGGGACAGCTTTGGCCAGGAATGTACCGTGGAGCAGTCAGCAGGCCTGCCTCCAGGGACCCTGCCCTGCTCTCAGAAAAGGGACACTTGGCACATGGTGCTCGTGCCACAGGGAGCCCAAGGGGCCGAGGACAGCGCCAAGAAGGCTGCCGAGCTGGGCAGTAGTTTGGGGCGCAGCTGCCGGCAGGCCGGCCCACGGGGCGCCAAGCCGCACCGCTGCGAGGCCTGTGGCAAGAGCTTCAAGTACAACTCTCTGCTGCTGAAGCACCAGCGCATCCACACCGGGGAGAAGCCTTACGCCTGCCACGAGTGCAGCAAGCGCTTCGGGAGCTGGTGGGGCTTCATGCAGCACCACCGCATCCACACGGGCGAGAAGCCCTATGAGTGCGGCCAGTGCGGCCAGGCCTTCAGCCACAGCTCACACTTCACGCAGCACCTGCGCATCCACAACGGCGAGAAGCCCTACAAGTGCGGCGAGTGCGGCCATGCCTTCAGCCAGAGCTCCAACCTGGTGCGGCACCAGCGGCTGCACACCGGGGAGAAGCCGTATGTCTGCAGCCAGTGCGGCAAGGCCTTCATCTGGAGCTCCGTGCTCATCGAACACCAGCGCATTCACACCGGCGAGAAGCCCTACAAGTGCGAAGACTGCGGCAAGGCCTTCCGAGGTCGGTCACACTTCTTCCGGCACCTGCGGACTCACACGGGTGAGAAGCCCTTCGCCTGTGGCACCTGTGGCAAGGCTTTTGGCCAGAGCTCCCAGCTCATCCAGCACCAGAGGGTGCACTACCATGAATAGCGCACACACCAATAAAGTTTGTGGGTGAACCTGCTCCTCTTGAGATGGGGATGCTTTACCGGTACATGGCAGGACATGTCCTGTGTCCAAGTATGGTGGCTAAAGGAACTGTTTTGTGCTAGGCATCCATCTTGGTACCCACCAGCCATCTGTCTCTGACTCCAGTCCCTGAAGATAAGTTCCCAGTAACCCTGACGCAGTGACCTCCACCCAAAAGTGCACAGCCGTGACATCTACGCATCATGATATGACTAACTGCTCTTTGGCTTCTGTGACCTGCTTATGCAGACATGTGAGGACTATTTGAGTTCTCCTTGGCTACCTAATCTTGGCAGAGCAGAACGGCTCCTGGCTTCTGTGTGCAGATACTCAAGGTCTTGTGGGTTTTGCCTTAAGAATCCTCCCCTCACCCCCTTCACCCAGCAGCCTCAAGTCTGGCTCAGAGACTGCTGTCCTGCTAGCAGTATCAATAAATTGAACTAATTATAATCCAGATTGAGTCCGTGGTCTTTTCCTGGGGGTCTAGAACCCTAAGAGTCATTTGGGGCTGAGCCCTGAAACTAAGGAGTGGTCAGGTCTGCCCACAGCCAGAATACCATGGAATGGAGCTCCTGAGGGCGGGTGAGTGTGTGGAGCAGATGACAGCCTGCCCAGAGGTGCCCACATTCTCTAAGCTAAGCTGCCCTCCATCTTGGTGTAGGAGCCTATCATTGTGTTCCTTTACAAAACTGATTCTGGTTATTTTCTAAACATAGCAGGCTGTCCCCTGCTCGGTCCTTATGCATTTGCCTCTTTATCCCCTTGCACCCCCAGTGAAGAGGCTGCATATTATCTGGTTCTAGATTTGTCACACTCCAGAAAGTTCTACCCAGTCAAGCAGCTGTGTACAATTTTCACAGAGGTGTGCCTTTTCCTTCATCTAGTTGACTAGACTGGCCCTGGTTACTGCTGCCCAGCAATGAAGCCGTCTGGCTAAGCACAGAGGCCGTGGGTAGCGCCTGTGTGCCACGGTGGACTCACGGGCATAATCACCCCTTGACAGTAGGCATAGCCTCCGACCGTGGAAAGTCTGCAGCCACTGAGGGGTAGAGGGTGGAACTGAGCAAGGCAGGGCAGGGCAGGGCTCCAGCGCCTCTGGCAAGCAATGGGCAGCCCAGGAGTTGGGGATGGGGGGGGGGGCATAGAGCAACTGTGGAAGAGTTGGACCCTGCTCACTGAGTCCTGTAATTGTGGCTGCTTCTGGCACATATCAGCCATTGTGCCAGCATCCCAGGCCTGGAGAGCCAACAACAACCACCACGCTCTTCTGGAGTCCTCTGGGCTTGCCAGGGACTCAACATGGAAAGCTGGGACTTCGCTTTAATCCCTGGAGCAGGGCACAGCACTCCAGGGATGACAGTGGAACAGAGGAGCAGACAGCTGCTGGGAGCCCAGGCAACGCGTGCTAAAAAGACAGAAGGCACAGAAACTCAAGGAGCAGGACCAGAATGGAAGAATACAAGGTTGGGAAACAGAAGCAGAAAGACACAAACCGAAATTTATAGATGGGCAGGGGTACACTCAGTGATAAAATGTGTGCCTGCCATGTTTAAGTCCTAGATTCCATCTCAAGCGTGGCTGAGGTAGGAGCTGATAAGGCACAGCTGTAACCATGGGGATTGCTATGGTTACAGTCATTGGTCCCAGGGGCCCCAGCCTCCAGGCACCTCCTCTCTCTTCTGCTCCCTCCTCAAGCAGAAGCCTCAGCCTGGGGGGCTACAAGCACCTGGTGGGGAGTCAGGACGTGCTGAGGGTGCTTGCTTCCAAGGACAGGCTGTTGGGGCCTTTGTTCTAGGCCACAACAGACACTGTCCCCCCAAAATTTTATTACAGAAAACGACAGCATTGCTTCACAGTGAGAAAGTGTCAGGAGCAGCTTAGAATTCAAAGTCTTCGTCTGCCCGCTCGAAGGCCCAGGCAAACCGCTCTCTCTGGGTCTTGCTGTAGATCTTCTCTATGGGCACTCCGAACCTCTTACACCTGTGGGCAACAACAAACGTTGAGTCCTGCCCTGGAGGGCAAGGTGTGGGAAGAGGGGGGTGTCCTCAGCACATCAGGGTGGGCAAGACACCTTGTGCCATCCAGACCTGTTGTCCGAGGCACCACAACCAACTGTATTTCTTCCCCAGGTATCAAGACATTCCTAGTTTGGTCAAGGTAGCCACTGGGCCTGCCCTGCCCCCCATTCCCAGTGGGAAGGACAAGCACCCATATGATTTTGTGTTTCCAGGACACTGCCAGCCCCAGCCACCCCCAAAGCTCAGAAGGAAGAGGCCTAAAGATAAGAGGACTCAGTATCAGGGACATCCAAGTGGTCCCTGTCCCAGGAAATTGTGCCTAGCACAAGGTCAGGTACAGGATGGGGTACCTATGGGACAATACTGGGACCTCTAGAACCCCTGGGTCACACACGATCGCCTCAGGCCTACACACCAGGCAATGCTGATCCTGGGGTCCAGATAGTTGAGTTTAGCGGTGCCCAGCGCCACCTGCTTATTCTCCTCCTTGTCTGTGGCCTGCGCGCGCAGTCGGGCCAGCTGTTCTTCCAGCTTCAGCAGCCGCCGCTGCTTCTGCAGCAAACTGTGGGGAAAGGAGATGCCTATGCCTGCTGCTGAGAGCAGACCACAGTCACTGCCTCCTCTGCCTCCGCCTTCACTTTCCTCCTGCAAATGGGCTCACCGGCCTTCTCCAGGCACAAAGTGAGAAGTCCAGAGAGGGTCAAAGGTCAAGACAGGCCCTCACTACAGCCCAGGGAGGCCGCTGGCTCCACGGAGGGAGGGAGCTGTGTGATGCCAACAAGCAAGCAGGCAAGGCTGAGAACAGGCAACACGAATAGATGCCTTTATGACTGGAGAAGGTGTTCAGCCCTTACTTCTGTCTTTTTAAAGAAAATGAATGGGGCTGGAGAGTTGGCTCAGCAGTTAAGAGCGCTCTTCCAGAGAACCTGGGTTCAGTTTCTGGCACTCATGTGGTGATTCAGAACTACCTGTAACTCCAGTCCCAGGGGATCCGATGCCCCCTCTGACCTCCATGGGCACCAAGCACATACATTGTGCGTAGACACATGAGCAGGTAAACACTCGGTGATTCAAACCTATCTGTAACTCTAGTCCTAGAGGACCCGATGTCCTCCATGGGCACCAGGCACATACATATAAGCAGGTAAAACATTCATAGACATAAAAAAGTCTTAAGAAGATTTACTGAAGAAAATACATTTTAGTTGGTAAGTGGTGGCACATGCCTTTAATCCAAGCACTCACTCAGGAGGCAGAGGCAGAGGCAGGTGGATCTCTGTGAGTTCAAGGCCAGCTGGGTCTACACACAATGAGTTCCAGAACAGCCAAGGCTACACAGAGAAACCCTGTCTTGAAAATTAATTAATTAATTAAATGAAATTTAAAAAGAGGTGTTCCTTTACCCTTCTCCTTACGTGCCCCTGGCAACCTGCTAACAGTCACAACACTGTGCGGTACTCTGACCCCAACCCTCGGAATCAGTGCTCCAGACACCAATGCGGGAGAATGGACGCATGTGGAAGTGTGCCGCCAGAGGCACTTGGATGCTCGGCACTTACAGCAGGAGCCTTGCCATAGCAGCCTGCTCAGTGACAGCCACACTCCAGCAACAGCAAAGTCACTGTCAAGAGCACAAGCAGAAAGGCCAGGAGGTCAAGTGTGACCTGTGGGGCCACCTACGCAGGAAGCCTCGTGCCCCGCAGAGCACTTCTGGTGACACACGGGACATTTCACAGCAGCTGCTCTGTGACAGCTGCATGCCCTCTAGTCTAACTGGCATCTGCAGCGTGCCACTGTAAAAAGACACAGCTCTGCACCTCGGGAAGCTGTCACAAGGAAGAAAGAAAGAACTTTAGCCCTTAAGAACCACTGTCATGTGATCAGGGATGCTCAAGGACATTACAGAAGCACAAAGGACAGTGGGGATGTCGTGGAGAGCTGGGCACAAAAAGTCCTATCCCTGAATATAAGCCCAGAACAACAGAAGCCACTGACTCAAGAAATAAGAAACCTGGGCAGATATATGTCAAGCGGAGACCAGGGTGGTCACTAGAAGTGTTTCCCAAAGCAAAGCCCCCTTATGGGCACAGCCAGGGCATTCCACCAAATAACCCCCAGGTCTGAAATATAAGAGGGAAACGTGTCCCAACTCATCTTCTGAAGCCAGAATTACTCTGATCAAACCAGACAAAGGCATCCCTATGGATACAGAACAAAAGTTCCAATGATACAGAAGCCTCCAGCAGGAGAGAAAGGACACAGCGCCCAGCTATAGGAACACGGGAAGGAAGGGCTTTGCATCTGAAGACTAATCAGCGCCATCTAAAAGGACAAACTCCACAATCCTCTCAGTGGAAGACCATGTGACAAATCCCGGCACGCATCACGATTGCATGTGTGTGTACACACAACCCTGCAAAATACGGGAGAAGCATCTATGAAAACCCACAGTGACCATGGGGCTCATGAGTGAAAACTTTGCCTCTCGGGTCAAACACAAGACAAGGGGACCCCACTGACTGTTAACCGAGTTCGAGAGGGTCTAGTCAAGTCAAGAAAAGGAAACATAAGACCCAAGTGCCAGAAAGGAATAGTCGAGCGTCTCTCCGTGGGATGGTGGATATCCTTCTGTACACGCTCAACAGTTAGCAACCGCTTACAGGAGCAGAGAACGAAGCAAACAGGCCACCAGCAGCGTATTTCCGTAAGTTAGGGTGGGACGAAAGCCACCACACCTGGGATTGACTAGCACAGCTCATCGAGAGGCGGGGCTCTAGGTGGTGCCAGAATTAGTATCTCAGGAGGGTTCCTGCTCTTCTCGCTAGTCAGTAGGCGCACTGGGCTCAACACGTTTCACAGACAGATAACGGGGTTCACGCTGACCCTGGCTTTCCTTCTTTACGTCTGGGTCTTGGCTTGTGGCAGAGGACTGGGACAGGCCTCAGACGCTGTCCCGATGGGCGGAGTCTCACACAGACAGCCCCTCTCATGTCATCCTATTTGTGATGCCAGTGACACAGGGAACAGATGGATACACAAGGAGTTTGGGGTCTCTAACGTTTTCTTCCCTTGAAAACATTTCCCTTTGCTGATTCCTGTGTCTCCTTTGCTGCAGGCTCAGTGCCCAGCACATGCTGCACCCCTGGGCATCAACTCAGATGTGGCCCTGAGGACATGACAACCGTGGGCATCAAAGGTGAGACTCACCAGATTCACTGTAACGCGGTGGAAGTGATGTAGCAAAAGAAAGGATAGAGTACAGTGGACGACGCTCCTCTGTGCACCTGGAGCCTGGACCCAATGCACTAAAACCGCGGTAAGGGGACTGGAGGGATAGGAGGGCTGGCTGCTCTTCCAGAGACTCCGATTTGATTCCCAGAACCCACAAGGCAGCAAGCGCTCAGCCAGAGGATTTGATGCCCCCTTCTGGCCTCCTTGGACATTCTGTGCACACACATACATGAAGGCAAAACCATCCATACACATACAAATCAATACATAATTACTTTTAAAAAAAATAATGCTAGGGTAAGATGTCAAGATCACCTGTGGAGGACTGTGTGGCGGTGCACACCTTTAATCCCAGCACCCAGGAGGCAGAGACAGATGGTTCTCTGTCAGTTCAAGGCCGTCCTGGTCTACAAACAGAGTTCCAGGCCAGCCAGAGCTGTGTAGTGAGACCTTGGTGTCAACCTCCCCTGCCAAAACCAAACAAATACAAGAAGGGTTACATGGCTTCTGCATCCAGGTGCGTGGAGACGCTTACACTGCTTAACACAATCTTCACGTCTTATGAATACAGAGGGCTCGACCGCCATAAAAGGAGCCGGGATGGGTGTGTTAGAGGTCACAGCTGCTCCTGCAGCCACGGGGAGGGGTAGAACTGAACCCGAGTTAAGGTCTGAAAGTCTCCGTAAGTGGCTTGACCATGGTTGTGCCTCCTGGAAGCTTTGGGAGGAGACAGACCTGGGAAGTTGAGGGGGCTGGGGGTGGGGAGCCACCCTGGGCCCTGAAGTCGTAGAGCTGGGTTGCTAGTGAGCTCTGGGCTGATGCCCCCTGGTACCCAAAGGCTGGGGATCCAGGCTGGTAGGCTTTTCTGAGCAGGTCTGTTCTGACTCTACACGTTGAGGTGTGCAAAGGCTCAGGACTGGACTCAGTCCAGGTCACCTCTCTGGAGTCATGAATTCACAGGTCTTCCTGCTGGTCCTCGTCCTAACCTAAACCTGACATTAACAACCATGGCAGCCCTGCCAACTCTGGGCACACCTCTGGGGTCCTAGGCTGAGAACCTAGGCTGCCTGCTGGCTGGGAGCCTAGCACTGGCCATCTTAAGGAATCAGGAGTGGCAGCCTGTGACCATTCCTAGCACGTGGATCCTATAGCTGCTACCACAGCACAAGCTGCACAGGCACAGCAGATGGGACCCGGCGCTCGAGGACTCTGCTGCTGTCAGCCTCCTGCATGAGCAGTTTGCAGCCTTTGACAAAGGGCCTGATCCCATTCGGCCTTCCCCTGGGGGGCAGTGTGGCTGCCAGAACACAGCTCCAAATGGAACAGGTCACTGCAGAAGTGATCAGAAGCAAGGCCTAGGCAGGGCACACGAGCTCCCTTACACCTGGGAATTTGGGAGTACGCTTGGCTTCACCAGGACACAGTCTGCCTTCTAGTGACATCTGTGAAGATGCTTTTGTCCAGATGTTTGCAGGGTTGTACTTACTGAATGGGAATGTGGATCATGTATCAAGGTGTGTGTGTGTGTGTGTGTGTGTGTGTGTGTGTGTGTGTAATACTGTGATGTGCAGGTGTGAAGGGGGCAGCACTGAGGACAGATGTGAGGTGCAGGTGTGCAGGGGGCAGCACTGAGGACAGATGTGAGGTGCAGGTGTGCAGTGGGCAGCAATGAGGACAGATGTGAGGTGCAGGTGTGCAGGGGGCAGAGCACTGAGGTTCTGAAACCACGAAATGACAAGGCAGCCATGGAGAGAGGTTTGCATGGAGGCCTAGACTCAGCCCAGATATTCTGCGTGTTCTTCTGTCACAGATCTCAGCCATGAGCACAGTGTATATTGAGCCCGTGCCCTGTTATATTGAGCACAGTGTATATTGAGCCCGTGCACTGGACTCAACGTGGCCTGGGGAAGCCCTAATAAAGCTAGCCATAATTAATCCAAATATGAGTTGAAAATTCCATTTACAGCTGCATAAAAACACGATACTTAGCTTTTCCTTGAAAAACTACAAATGTTTGCTGAGAGAGATAAGATTTAGTTTTGATTATATTGGTTTTCCTTTTATAGGCTCTCAGCATGGCCCAGAATGGGCCTGAACTTTCTATGTAGCTGATCCTGACTTCTGAAATTCCTGGTCCTCTCCCTCCCAAGTGCTGGGATTACAGGTGTTTACTGATTGTGTTCAGACTCATGGTGTGGTGCTCTCAATTCAATTGGCAAACTCAATACTACCCCCATGGTCATGGGGGAGAATTTCAAGTGTCCCCACTTGAATTTAAAACTATCTTTAAAGAGAAAACCAAAGTTAGGATTTAGGCAGTGGTGCATGCTGAGAGTCCCAGCCCTCTGTGAACTTGAGACCAGCCTGGGGTACACAATGAGACTGTGTCTCAAACCAACCAACCAACAAACAAAAAGAAAAAGCTGGAAATCTCATTCATCCTGATCCAGACACGCAGCCAGCAGGATGGACCGGGGCTGACACTGGACACAGATAAACAGAACAAATGAACCCCACATCTGCAATCAACCGATGTCCAACACAGGTGCTGGGCGCATTTGGCAAGGGCAGAGACCTTTCCTTAGCACACAATGCCAGGAAGTGAGGCTGGACCCTCAGACCCCAGACAAAAGCGAATTCAAGATGAACGGAGGACTTCTGTGATAGCTAGCGCAATAAAGCTCTCACGGGAGAACTCGGGAATCCACCTGCACTGTGGAGCCAGAAAAAGCGTTAGACACAACCACTGCCAGAAATGACGTAAGAGAAACAAGACCCAGTGGGCTCACCAGGCAAGGCAGCCACACCTATGACCCCAGAGAAGCCTGTTGGAGCTGCTGGAAGCCGAGAAGGTGGGAGGAGCTGCTGATGGCCACACGATCTCTTTCTGAAACTGGCCACACACCCGTCAGAACTGAGGGCTTGCTTTTGCTTTTTGTTTGGTTTTGGTCCTTTTTGAGACAGGGTCTTTCTGTGTAGCCTTGACTGCCCTCAAACCTGCTTTGTAGACCAGACCGGACTTGAACCCATAGAGATCTGCCTGTCTCTGCCTCTGCAAATGCGTAAAGGACACTACCCCGCCCAACATAGCCGTGCACTTTGGAAGGGTAAAATGCGTTCTGGGAAAATTAGCTCAACCAACTGCCCAAGATAAAAACCAGCAAGAGCCACAGCCGGCCTGCAGCCTGCAGCAGGCGCCAGGGCTGTTCCTTATCACATTACTTCTGTTTAGGAGCAAAAGCTTTCAGAAATCACAAAATTAGCTAAAGAAAACCCAAGGCTGACCACACCCAGACGGCTTCCAAGGCGGCAGCCCCGCACGTACCTTTTGGGTTTGTTCTCCCCTCGCGTTCTAAGGTCAGACTTGGCCTGCTCCAGCTCCACCTGGGCCTCAGTCACCTGGGCCTGCTTGGCTTCAATCTGTGAAGAAATCAACCCTAACATGGCTGCTTCTGTCCCTCAGGATTCTCCCCACAGCTGTTGGCCCGATATTCTTTTGGGGGTTACAGTAGATAGAACTCAGAGCTCACAAATGCTGGATAAACTACTCCAGGTGCCTTACATTCTGAAACAACTCAGATGGCCGAACAGCCCGGGAGAAGGCCCCGTGAAGCAACATGGGGCTGACCCTATCTTGTCCTGTGGCCAGGAGTGAGGTCAAGAGGCCTCTAGGGTCCAATAGTACCACCTGCACCAGCCACAAATGGATCCAACATGCCCGCCGCCCCGACCTCTTTCTAGACTAGAACACAGGCTGTGTCGTAGCAGGGAGATGAGAAGCAGCCTATCTGGCTCTGAACCTAGAAGCTGGTTCCTTCCATGGCTGAGCAATTCCAAGTCCCTGGTCCCAACACACATTCCTGCCCTTCGCGACTGCCTGGCCCCAGGGACGAAAGGAGAATGAGACAGTGGCCCAGAGACAGTCACTACAGGCACCTTCCCACCTTTTGCTGGAGCTTCTGCATCGACTTCTCGAAGGTCTTGGGGATTGCTCTCTGGTGGTTACAGAGGACAGCCACAGCTCGGTTCGCCCGGTTGTAAGCTAAGACTTTGGAGGTTAGGCTGTCTTCAGCTGGGCAAAGACAATGGCAACCGTCACTCTGCTGCCCCCTGCTCTGGCCTCCCTTCCTCCCTCCTGTCCTTGGAGGTGCTGACAATGGAGGCCGGGCCTTGGCATGCCAGGCAAGCGTTCTGCACTGAGCTACATCCTTAGCCCTTCAGGGCTCTTTCCAGACATGTTGTAAATGTGGGTCCCTTCTATGACACAAGGTCCCAAGGAGGAAATGACCTAAGCTGTCCCCACAAGCCAGGGACAAGTTTAGTCATAGCAATGGAGGCACTGAGAGTCCTCACCTTTTGTGGGAGCTGGACTATGTCCTATTTGGCAGAGGCAGGAGCCCCAAAGCTGACCCAAGCTCCACCACTTCTTCTGGAACAGAGTAACCTGAAGCCCCGAGGCCCGAGGAAAGGTGAGGTCATGTTGTCTGAGCTCGTGCAGTCCGGGATCCTCACCACAAGGACCCACAACACTGAGGCCCTATTACCCGAGCTTTACTAGGTCACATTCTCTCCAATTACGTCACTGAGAAGCCGAGGTTCCGGATGTACGTCACCCATCTGCATGGCCACTTGTCTCACACTTCCTCCCACCTGAAGGATTCTAAGACCAGGCATTCCCAGAGCAGGAGGCCATTCTTACACGACTTACAAAACCAAACTCGGAAACAGGACCCTGAGGTTTCTTTTCTTCAAGGTTGGGCCTGGGAGGATGCTCTCTTGCCTAGGTTTCTGGCTTCCTATGGTCCTCTAGAAAGGGCTCCCCTACCTACTTGCCTGCCCTGACACCCGAGAGATGAGCTTACTGGCTCCAGATCAGTCTTTGAGGCTGCCTGGGATTTAGTGGGGGAATAGTCTGGATTAAACATTTAATGGCACTGAGTCTTCACCTTGCCCTGACTAGTGAGTTCCCAAGTCCATGGGTCTCAGTGTCTCCTTGAGGAAAACCTGCCCAGGGAGTGGAGTGGGCAGGGGTGGTCTGCATTGACCTTCATACTTTTCCATGCTGGGAAAAGCAAAATAAGCAAATACTGGGCAGGCTTTGTCTCCATTGAGCATCTGAAGACAGCAGGGGGAGACAGATCCCAGGTTGATGCAGAGGAATGAGAACTGGAAAGGTCTGAGGGTACAAAAGGGGTCAGGAGTGCTTAGGGTATAGAAGCCTCCAAGATCTGACTAAGGAAGAGAGGCAAGGCCCTACCTAGAGGAGGAGGGGTGAGGACAGACTGCAAATGGACACCAGCTAGCAGAGGTGGAGCAAGAAGCACGACACCTCCTTGCTGGGTGCCAGCAAGGCCATTCCTGCGCAGGGACTGACCTGGAGCAATCTTCTGCCAACAGACAGCTGTGCCCAGCCCTACGTCAGCTCATGCCTAGGGCAAGCCAAGGTGCAGCCAGCCCATAGGCAGCTCCCACAGGGGACAGTGTGGGTGGCCCCCAGGGTCAGGTGTAAGAACCCACTCACCCCTGGTCAGCACCCGCAGCTGCTCCTGCAGAGTGATGGAGGCATTGTAGGTCCGGAACACCTTGGCTGTCAGCCCCTCCATCAAGTCCTGCAAGTGCTTGTTCAGGCTGGCAGTCTGGGTACAGAGAGGAGGAGGGAGTCACGGATGGTTTCCTTGAAGACTTGAGTGTCGTGGGCTATTCTCAGCCTCCAGGAGAGAGGGCAGGGAAGGGGGCTTCAGCTTCTGGGTCAGAGCAGAGAACACACTGGGAAAAAGGCAAGCCAAACTTGAGTTCCCCCTCCTTTCTTGGACCTCTTGTGCCCATCGTGAAGGCTTACAGTCAGTGCATCAAACAGGTCGTCCCTCGGGTCTTTGTCCTTCATGAAGTCCTGAAGATTCTGGAACACCTGAAACAGAGAAGAGCTTAACTTACGGCCACACTGAGACTTCCGAGCAGAAGCCAGCGGAGCAGGAAGGTGGCCTCGTGAGGGACGGCAAAGATCACACCATGCATGCACACCTACAGAGGAGAACAGAGGGGTATACACACCGAGTCCTGGAAAGAGGTGGGGTCAGCGTAGTGCCAGGCCTACCCACTGCAACCTGCATCTGTGCCTCCCAACCCAAGCCTGCACGTGGTCACTCACTGCTAACCCATCCACAGCCATGTGGCTGAGCAGGCCTTTTGTGTCTCTACAGATTCACTCAGTGGCTTTAGCAGGCAGCTATGGCCAACCACGCTGACTTCCACCCAGGTGATCCAGGGCCCTGTACTTGTGGCCAAATCAGACACACCTAGCATCACAGGACCGACTCCCGCCTCTGTTCCCTTTCAGGACACGGCATGAAGATCCTCCTGGCCAGGCCAACTTCCAGAGGAGATTGCCCAGATTGCGCTGGCCTTTCCTTAGTTTTAGGTTTTGCCCATCCTGCCAAAGGTGCCAAAGTGGCACCAACTCATCCTTGGAACCTTATAATGTGACCCTCTGTAGAAAGAGGCTGGCCACGGGTGTAGCTATCAAGATGGGACCACACAGTGGCCCTGCTCCTGAGAGGATAGCACTGTGTGAGAGAAGAAGACGGGGAGAAAGCAGCTGCGTTCAACAGAGGCCGAGCTTAACCAGCAGCTGCATCAAACCTCATGGGGCAGAAACCAAGCGAGCAGGAAAGCAAGGCATGCGTGACACCAATGGAAGCAGGGGGAGGCAAGAATCAGATTTTTTTTCCCCCATGCTCCTAAGGAACCGGCACCCAAACCCTGATGTCAGGTCTCCTAGGCCAAAATACTTATAATAGGGGTGCACATGACTGTGTGTGTGCATGACTTGTGTGTGTGTGCATGTGTGTGTATGCGTGTATGTACATGTGTGCATGTGCATGTGCGCTTGTGTTTAAGTCCTGGCTCTGATGCCTGAGTACACAGCCGCAGGAGACACTGCAAGGTGCAGCAGGCCCCGCTCTGATAGAGATCCCATTGTGAGCAGGGTCAAAGGGAGACTCACAAGCTTTTCCACTGGCACACGGTTATTATAGCGGATAGAATCCTTCCCCAGGAAGTCCAGCTCCACAACATGCTCTTGGCCATCCGCCTTTTCGTGCAGCCGGACATGTTCCACACGGAGCGAGCAGCAGCCCACGGTGTCAGCTGTCTCCCCCTCTTCCTTCTCATTTCCTGTTCGCAGTGCCAGCTAGACCAGGGTAGACACCGGTCAAGGCTGTGGTCTGTGACATAGGAACACCCTCCCGGCACTTATGCATATACAGCGACACATGCACAGGCATGAAGTCAGACTAACTCTCTCTCTCTCTCTCTCTCTCTCTCACACACACACACACACACACAGAGGTGTACACATATCCATACAATTACATCTGCACACACGTAACTATTTGAGGGAGAGCTCCAGCTCCAGGGAGAAGCCACCATTGTCCTTGCTGCCAAGCTCTCAAGGTCCCCACACCATACTATACCTTATCAATAAAATAAAGAGCCACAGCCAGCTGCCTTTTCTTCATTTCTGGGGACCTCCAGTCCGCCTGATACTGAGTGCGGATCTTGTTGACAACCCCCTTCAAGCGTCGTGCTACCTCATACTTCTGCCAATCCATCTCCCCCTACGTGAAGACAAGAAACGTCACTCTGCGTCCTATGAAGTGGCTGGGCAGGTGTCTGGACACCTTCCCAACCCAGGCAGGTTTGACTGGGTGAGGGGTGAGGCAGCAGAGCCTGGCTCAGAAACCCAAGCCCCACTCAGATTCCTGTTAGACGGCCGTCACCGGGCCCAGCTGCTCTCAGCATCGGCTGGCTGACCCTGGATAATTGCTAAAGGCTGAACTAATGGCTGAAGACTGTCCCACACCTGCTGCCCCGGAACAGCACAGAGGGGACGGCCTGATACGTGCTCCAGGGCACAGAGCTCCCCCGGAGGGTCATGCTCTCACCTTCAGCTTGGAGCTGGGGTTCAGTATGATGTACTTGGAGGAGTTCTGGATGTTCTCGGTCCACGCAGCCAGCCACGTGACTGTGTTATCTGAGCGTACTTCTTTCCACTGGTGGCCAGCGGGGGGCTCGGGAATCCTGGAATCCCTGCAGTAGAGCAGGGGTAGTTACAGTTCCAAGTTCTTGGTCCTCAAATACAAGCAACTCAGGGTAACTTTCGCATGTGTCCCGCGGCCACACTCCTATGCAGGTATGGCTTCAAGCTCCAAGCTCCCCAGACCAAAACAGCTGCCAACTTATATGTGCACGCTTCCATGCACACGCCCCCCCCCCCGCCCCCCAAGATCAGACCAGAACAGAAAGCTCTGTGCAGAGAACTCAGGAGCCCCAGCTCACATCCCAGGTGGGTGCTGCACACCGCTGTCACCTAGGGTCGCTGGAGTTTGAGGGGTAATAGCAGCCCAGTACCAACAGAATGCAGTAAGCCCCATGCCCACCATGCTGTTAGGTATCTGGAAAGCCAGACGCTGAAAACACACAGGAGAACCCCAGCCCTGCTGAGCAAGACAAGAGGTTCCGCTGGTGCAGAGGGATGCTGTCCACAGCTACACCTGCTGACACCGAGCCCTGCCAAGACCCAAAGAGCTAAGGACAAAAGTCACCTCACCAGGCAGCCTGGGCTAGACCCAGCCAGGGTCCAGTGCTCACCCTGTCCCACATACCTGCTGCAATTGATGACCACGTCCTCTGGCATAACTCTCCTCTTCAGCATCCCCATCTTGGGATGGTCACCTCGGCCACGGAACAAGCCGGGTGGCTCTGTCTTGAAATTGCCTATTTTTTCTCTGTGGCCATCTAAGATGCAGTAGCCAAACTCCTGCTGCAGCTTTGCAGCCTCTTCTTTTAGTTTCTGAGTTAAAACAAGATGTGGTCATTAGGAGAGACGCTAAAACCAATCCAGTTCCTGTGCTGGCCAAGGTCACTGCTGCTGCTGCTGCTGCTGCTGCAGGCCTCAAATCCCTGGCTCTCTAGGAGGCATGGGGCGCACATGGCACTAAGTTCCTCAAGCTGCAGTTCAGCAGGAGCAGGGTAGCCTTCAATGCAGGAGGAAATGAGCCAAGTTCTGGAATCACCCCAAATCCCCCAATAGCTGGACAAGAAGTAGATAACTGAGGAAGAACTACATGGCGGACTCCGTTATATAGAGGGGAGATGTGGGAAGAAGCACGGTAGAGCCAGCTCACCCCACATTCCCACCCTGGGGTCCTCTGCTGCTCATGACATTTCAAATGGTAGTGTGCACCTTCCCTCCCACCCACCCCCCTTTGGTTTTTCAAGGCAGGTGCAGCCCTGGCTGTCCTAGAATTCACTCTGTAGACCAGGCTGGCCCTGAACTCACAGAGATCCACCTTCCTTTCCTCCTGAGTGCTGGGATTAAAGGCGTGCACCACCACCACCCAGCGGTAGTGTAGTTTCAAATGTGACCCTGGAAAACAGACTTGCATCCTGGACACGTTTAAAAAAGGGGGTGTTGCTGGAAAGTACTCAGCACCTGCTGTGACAGAGCGCGGTCCTCCTCCTAAGCTCTGTGGGAGCAAGGCTCTGTGAAGGGCTCCCTGCAGCTTGCACCCACCAGCTGCCACCAAGTGTCCCAGAACCCAGTGCTGACCTGCTTCTGCTCCCTGGGCAGGGTCCTGCGGGCCTCAGTTCTTTCCACGAAGTGCCTGTGGATCTCCGTGAAGTCACATTTGTCAAGGTGTGTGATAAGCTTCCTCTCCTCAGCTGTCATCTCCTGTACCAAAACCAGCAACAGGTGCTCAGTGCTCTAACCCAGGTACCTCCCTATGGCACAGTCCACACTTGGAGCCCACTACACAGGATCACTGTGAGGCTGGACTCCAGGCAGAGTGCTACAGCCATCCCACAAACCAGTGGTTCTTAACCCGTGGGTCATGACCTCTCTAGAGGGTTGAGCAACCTTTTCATAGGGGTTGCATATCAGATATCCCGCATATCAGGTATTTACATTATGGTTCATAAAAATAGCAAAATTACAGTTAAGAAGTAGCAACAGAATAATTTGATGGTTGAGGTCACCACACCATGAAGATCTGTATTAATGGGTCGCAGCACTAGGAAGGCTGAGGACCACGGCACTACACCCTCAGCCTCCAACAACTATTATCTCAGAGGCCCAGCAGCACAGTGGAGGCCTGTGAATGAGTCACGTGACTTCAGCTGGCACTAGCTGCCTCCATGGTATAGCATGGATGCATGACGAGGTAAACCCAGGACAAACAGGGGCAGCTTGGAGGACAGCGTGTGTAGTCTCAGGATCAGACCGGTGGCCCTGACTCACATCCTGAGCCTTGCTCCTTCAGAAAACAGCCAAACGAAATTGCCAAGTGAGGGCCTGAATCCACATCCTTCCCCAGGGCAAGACCTGCCATGTCCCACACCATCAGGGGCCAAAGCTGACAGAGCGGCTCACCCCAGGCTCCCCGTGTCAGAACGGCTCGACTCTCAGACTCCAGACAGCAGTAATGGACTCTACTAGAACAGACCCAGGGTGGTGATCTCGGGTAGCCAAGGATAACCATTTCCAAGTGTAATTTAACATTTCAGTAACGACAGTGGTAAAATCCCCAAGCCACTAGCCCCACTTTGGAGATCCCCATCCTGTGCAAATTGTCCCCGTGGGTGTGATGACAGCTGCACTTTCGGGACAATTAAAGAAGCTAGAAAGTACTGGATAAGCTGCAGCAAATTCATTCGATGCAATATTTAAAAATCCCTCTTGCCTTTGACGGTTTGAACTTTGGCCAAACTATGCAGTCAAGTTAATATGCCTTACGATCACTTAAGGCTATGAACTTGGGGCTGGAGAAATGAACGGCTGCTCTTCTAGAGGACCTGGGTTCAATTCCCAACATCCCATGGCAGCTCACAACTGTCTTTAACTCCAGTTCCAGGGTACCCATCGTACCAGGCATGTGTGATGCACATATCTGTGCATGCAGGCAAAATACTCATGCAGATAAAATAAAATGAAAGAGTATATACTTAACCCTGCTGTGTTACTGTGCTCTCAGCCTGTTTGTTTAACCTGCCTTTAAGAAAACAATGTAACTGGGCTGGAGAGATGACTCAGAGGTTAAGATCACTGGCTGCTCTTCCAGAGGTCCAGAGTTCAATTCCCAGCAACCACATGGTGGCTCACAACCATCTGTAATGAGATCTGGTGCTCTGTTCTGGCATATAAGCATATATCCCAGAATACCAGAATACTATATACATAATAAATAAATTTTAAAAAAAGAAAAAGAAAACAATGTAACCAATCTTATTATGCCTTAGATTTTCTGTGTCAGCTTTTACAACCCAAGCTAATGTATAGCTTTAATCTTAAACTATGCACTCTTCCATGCCCCTGACCTAATGTGTTTTCTGTAACTGTTCAATAAATACAGAACAAAGCACTTTGTTAGGGACAGACACAGGCACAGCAGACAGGCCACATACCACAAAGCATAGTGAATTCAAATTTGGGATTAATCTTGGTCAAAACTAGGCAGAGAGAAGGCTCATGTGACATCAGTGCAATCATATACATTAAAGAAAGAAGCAATGTGGCGGTGGTGGCACACGCCTTTAATGCCAGCACTAGGGAGGCAGAGGCAGGTGGATCTCTGTGAGTTAGAGACCAGCCTGGTCTACAGAGCAAGTTCTAGTACGGGCTCCAAAGCTACAGAGAAACCCTGTCTCAAAAACTGAAAGAAAAGAAAGAAGGAAGGAAGGCGGGAAGAAAGCAAGCTGGGTGTGGTGACGCACACCTTTAATCCCAGCACTCAAGGAGACAGAGGCAGGTCTCTGTTCAAGATCAGTCCGGCTACACAGAGAAACCCTGTCTCAAAGAATTCAAAAATAAAAATATCCAGATGGCAAACAAAGAGATGCTTAATGCTATCAGTCACTAGGGAAATGCTGGGGGTGCGGGATGTGGTTGCTAGGTAACAAGATGCAAAGATCTGGCCAGGCTCGCATGTAACATGTTTTAAAAAACAAGGGAAAAGAGAAACCTCATGCCATCTTTGCATCTCCATACTGTGTGCTTATTTCCATGGTGCCTAAAAACTGACTGCTCCAGCCTCCCACTCTGAGAGCTGGATGACGTCATCAGAGCCCCCAGGACAAGGTCACCACCGTCTGCCATGCTCAGCAAACACTGTAGTCACTGAAAGCTGGACGGGCGATAGAGATGGCAGCTGGCTGGGCATCCACCCCAGAGTATCCCCACCAGACGGGACTGGGACGGCTGCTGGGGCCGCTGAGACACACACCTTCCGCCAGTCACTGAAGAAGTTCCTCTGGAAGACTTCCTTGGTCGTACACTCGAGATGCAGAATTTTCCCGTACAAAGTGGCAACCTCCTCCGCTGCCAAGCTCAGCTTCACCGGCTTTCCTGTGAATAGCACATATGCCAAGTGAGGGACCGCCACGGGCCCGTCCAGGTGACACAACCTTCTACCTTAGTATGCAGTACACTCTGAGCACACCGAAGTTAGAACGACCAGCATTCGCCTAAGGTAAGGGCGACAGACTCCCAGGGCAGCGCCAGGAGCATCACTGGGGCGGCAGCAGCTCTAGCCACTCGCTACTTTACTATGCTACATCTTGCTGCTAAGCTTGTATTATATAAAAAAATCAACGTGTGTATTCCATTATTATTGTGTACGCACACATACATCTCACACAGGGGTAGGGGTGTCACACGTGCCAGGGAGGGCCTGTGGAGGTCAGAGGACAGCTTTGTGGAGGGAGTGCTCTCTTTCCATCTCTATGTGGGTCCCAAGGATCAAACTCCAGTCACCAGGCTTAGGTGGCAAATGCCTTTGCTCACTGAGCCATCTTGATGGTCCAAAAACAAACGCATTTAAAAAAAAATATTTTCATTTTATTGCAATTCTGGGGATGAACCTGGGCCTCTGAACACCAGGAAAACACTCCATCGGAGCTATATCCTTGTCCCTAACATGTGCAATTCTTTTTATCCACTTATTATGTATACAGTGTTCTGTCTGCATGTATTCATGCGCAACAGAAGAAGGCACCTGATCTCATTACAGATGGTTGTGAGTCACCATGTGGGTGCTGGAAATTGAACTCAGGACCTCTGGGAGAGCAGCCAATGCTCTTAACTGTTGAGCCCTCTTTCCAGCCCCAACACGTAAAATTCTGGAATGCAAATTTCCACATAGGAAATTAAAGGAACAAAATAAAAGTTAGTGCATGATGGTGGGAGAGTATGACCCTCCATGCTCAGTGACTTCCTGCAGGTCATGGAAAGGTCAGCGGGACACAGAGTGCACAGGAGCACGACAGGACACCAGGTGCGGGCCAAGGCTATTCCTGATGCAAATCTCTCAAATGAGTGTCGGAAGAGTCTCAGAACGAGAATTTCAGCAAAGACGGGTGCGGGTAAAGGCACTCGCCAAGTGAGCGTGGCGACCTGAGTTTGATCCTGGGTCTGGCGTAAAAGACAGAAAGGGGGCTGGTGCCCTCTTCTGGCCTGCAGGCATACAGACAGAATATTGTATACACAATAAATATATAAATTAAAAAAAAAAAGAAGAAGAAAACTGACTCCATAAAGTTGTTCTTGGACCTCCATAGTGCACCGTGGCACATGTGCCTGCGGCCACATCATAGGTGGATATGGGCCCAGCCTGTGTGCACACAATCATAAGGCAAAGGCAAGTACATCTCTCAGTTCGAGGCCAGTCTGGTCTACGTAGTAAGTTCCAGGACAGCCAGGGCTACACAGTGAGACCCTGTTTCAAAATACCAAAAGCAAATAGGAACAGGTTCCGCATTCCACACACGCAAGGACATACATGGCACACCCTGTGTACCCTCCACCACCGCCTCTCACCAGCTGCCTGGTCTAGATGCAGATGTGCACGGTCAATGTGTACTCAGGAGCGGCTGGGAGACCAAAGCAGCTCACCCCAACCTTGGGCAAGTCTGGATACAATTGTGTCCCTGAAACACAAATGTGTGTCTCCTCTTTCCTATCAGCGGCCATCAACATCTTGGTGCATATTCTCTCTCTCTCTCTCTCTCTCTCTCTCTCTCTCTCTCTCTCTCTCTCTCTCTCTCTCACACACACACACACACACACACACAGAGTTTCTGGGGGACTCCAAGGTTAGCCCCTGCCCTCTATGCTACCAGCCAGACCATCAAGAAGCAGGGAAGAGGACTCTGCACCCTCTGCTGGGAAGGTCAGCATCTCTTCTCAGCATGGTGACTGTGTACAGAGACAGCCCAAACCCACGAGTACACGGACCCTCGCCCTTACCATCATAGAGAAAACGTACGCTGTCAGGAAGCGGCTCATAGGCAGGGGTGAAGTAGGGGCCCTTGTGTTCCAGCTGCCTCCACTTCACACCGGTCGTGCCCTTTTCTTCCCACCTGACAAGACAGGAGCGTGACAAGTGCCGCCCCGCTCTCACCGCACCAGCCCACTTGGGGATCTCCCCCTTGGCCTTTGCTTTACCTAGGAGGAGGACCATGCCTGACGAGGTAGTGCAAAAGCTGACAGGCCGCCACAGTCCGGTGTGTACCCGCCAGCTGACAGGCCGCCACACTCCAGTGTTTACCCGCCAGGGTAAACTCAGGGTGCCCAGCTGAGTAGAAAGGGGGGCAATGCCCCTTTCTGAGGCTCAAGGAATCCCCAGCTTGGCCCCTCTGGAACCTCTTCACAGGGTCCCACAGAGAACCCCTCAGTACAGCCATTACACCTGGCAATTAAAAGAGCGTGGCTGCTACAGGGAGACCGGCCTGTGAGGAACAGGGGGATGGGAGGGCAGGAAGACAGAAGCTGTGGCTGCATGGACAGAGGAGCAGCGAGCAGAGGGAAGCAAGGGCAGTGACGGAGGCAGGCACCTCAGGGGCTGACACTGGGTGTGGCACCAACTCTGATGGCACCCTGGCAACATGGCATGCCCTGGCTGGCTCCCTGCCAGGTCCTCCCCACACGGCTCATCCCTTCCCAGGCTAGCCCCACTCAGGAGCCAGTAGGACACAGCCCAGCATGGGGTCACATCCTAACTGCATGAACTCTCCTGGCCTGTTCATCTGGGCCTGGCTCAAGCCAGCACTGCACCAGGTCCTGGGACACAGATACCACGGATGAGCTGGACACTGAGATGCTGGGAGAAGATGGGACAGGGATGGGAGGCTCTTTACCAGTAAGGTCCTGGGTACCACAAGGGACAGGGAGAAATCCCAGCAGAGCAGTGGCCAGGATGGGAAGAGGCGGCTTGAGATGAGCAGTCCTAAAACCTGGTTGGGTCTAACTTTACACTTTAGTGCTTTTGTCTCAGCCTCCCATGTGCTGGGACTAAGCATATATTATCATAATATATAAGTATATATTATCTTATAGAGCTGGGATAATAATAAGTTCACATTATCATGCCTGGTTTGACATTTTTGTTTATTTTGGTTTTTTGAATTTTTTTCTGTGTAGCCCTGGATATCTTGGAACTCACTCTGTAGACCAGGCTGGCCTCGAACTCACAGAGATCCACCTGCCTCTGCCTCCCAAGAGCTAGGATTAAAGGTGTACGCCACCACCACCCGGCTGACAGAAATTCTTTTTTTTAATTTATTTATTATGTATATAGTATTCTGGGCACCAGATTTCATTACAGATGGGTGTGTGTCATCATGTGGTTGCTGGGAATTGAACTCAGGACCTCCGGAACAGTAGTCAGTTCTCTTAACCTCTGAGCCATCTCTCCAGCCCCTGACAGAAATTCTTTAAGGGGGCTTTCTTGATTCCGCAGTGAAGGAATCAGGTGGAGTGGAGCTATGGTGAGTGAAAGTGAGGAGGTCAGGGGACAAATGGCCAGGTCCTGAACCACAGAGCACTCCTGGGTATGCCCTGGGAAAGCAAGGTGTGGACCAGGCTTCACAAGCACTGAGAGCTCTGGCAAATTTGGATGCCTGAGGGGCATTATGTGGACAGTGCAGGAGGGGAAGAGAGAAAAGTGCCGGCCAGGCCAAAGGTTCCAAATCCCATTCCACTTATCTTAGGGATCTAGGTGGAGCAGAGATCTGCTGTTAGTCGCTCTTGCACACCCTGAAGGTGGGATCTAGGTCTGAAGACGGCAGGATGCAGAAGTGCTTCATGGCTCAGACTACACTTTCCTCCAGCATCCACCCAGTCCAGTGTCATAAAATGTGGACAGCACGGAGAACTGCTAGGTGAATTCTACCCCCACCTCCATGTCACAGACAAGGACACGGAAATCAGGGCTATAAACTCACTGTGGCGTAAGTGACATTCCCTTGTCCCGTCAGAGACAGAGTACCAAGCAAGGGCATCAAAAGCAAGTTACCTGGGTGTCCTGCCGTGCACATGTAATCTAGAAACTTCTCCCAGAGGACACAATTCTGCCCCATTGGGACAGGCAGGATAGGCACGACTTTCCCTGGAATCCCAGGTCCAAGAACTTAGCTCCCCCAGCAGGGGCTGAGCTACCAAAGGCAGGTCAGCAGGCCTGCTGTAAAAGTTAGCAACAATCCCTCAACAGACAGTTCTGCCTGGGTGCTCCCGGGAACCTCAGGGCAGGAGGTTGAAAAGCCCTAATCGGAAAGAGACGCTCAGCCTGGACACCATCCCAACCCCAGGACGCAAGTTCAGGGCCTCGTCATCAGTCCTCAGGAAATCCAGCAGGGCAGGCTGGTGACCCAGAGTAAGGACTGGAAGCTAAGGCCACGTGACAAAGAGCGTAGGACTCCTGAAGTGGGTCCGAGTCCAACCAGAGAACTTGGGAAACACACTCCAAGGGGACCTCCTCCAACCAAACGCGGCAGCTCGGAGGCCCAGCCCAACCACGTGCTTGACCGAATTTCCCAACGTGCCTGGGGTGACCCGGCAGGAACCGGCAAGCCACTATCAAATGCTGCACCCTGTTTTCCCTGAGCTCCGTCCCACCCGCCTTACCCTCCTCTGCTGGCCTTCACGCCCCGGGACGCCTGGCAGCAGGGGACGCGGCGGGGGACAAGCTGGAAACGCCGGCACAGGACTCTGAGCCATAACAGCAGCATGCGTGTGCGTGCCGGGGTTCAACCGGCTTTCTGGGGGCCACGCCCTTCAGGCAGAGCCCCGCCCCCACTCTTCCCGGAGTCCCGCCCAGCCCCTCCCTCTTTGAGACAGCTTCTCCAAGCCTAGTGCCACCGCTCTTTCTCAACACCTCTACCTGCCCGGGCAGTTTGGAGAAGTCGTGAGTAGAGCCACATGGTCAGAGGTCTCAACCTAAGTAGTAAAACACCAAATGCCTGCACTTCCAGGAGGACGCGGTTGCAGGCACCAGCGGTCCAGTACAAAGCAACCTCCCCAACAGCACGGGAAGTTTTGCAAAGACCGCCGTTGCTCAGGTCCGCCGCCAAAAGACCAAGGAAATGAACCATAGGCGCCTCATTTCCCACACTCAGATCTCAAGGCATCTGTACCAAGCAGCAAAAACCTCCCAGCCAGCAGCAGGCAGCTCTGGTAGTTCCCCTAAAGCAGTCAGACAGGCCGGCAAGAAGCTGGAGATCGGGAAACCGGATGAGACACGCACAGAAAAGCAAGCTGGCTCTCTTGGTCCCGCCCACAGCCACCAATTTACTGGATCCTTACTGACATCTAGCGGTCAGAGGCAGGAACAGAGGCGGAAGGGGACTAGTGGGCCCCCTGCTGGACATACCCAGCACTACAGAAAGTTGGCTAGGTATGACCAAGAGGCTCTGGGAAGAGCCCTGGGCATTCCAGGTCTGTAGCTACTTTCCCTGGACCCTTGTCTCCTAGAAGACCACCTAGGGTTGCCAAGTTGGGAAGCACGCATGACCCCAAAGCCCACCATGATGCTGCTCTGTGGCAGCAGGGTCCACTCACAGGCTGTAGCCCCCAGCAGAGAGCTGGACGGAGGTGGGGGGGGGGGTTCTACCTTATAAAGGAACTACAGTTCAGGATAAACAGGGGCATTTGACTTCATCACACACTCAATACAACCATTTCACCATGGCTAGCATACCAGACAGTTCACGTGGCTTTCTTCAACTTGATGGGCTACAGTGACTTGTGCCTTCCTATGGGACACTGCTCAGGAGGTGTCTCTGAGGCCATCATCTGCTTTTCTACTAGACAAGTTTAATCTCTCCGAATCTCAACCTCCTCCAGCACCTCTCTCCCTCGCAGGGTCTGATCAGAGCAAGGCAGAAGTACTGAGAGACTTCAGTTACCTCTCTCCCTGACGCCCCTGAAATCCACAGCGCAAAATTCCACGGCAGCAGCTGGGGGGAGGGCTCAGCTTGCTGCATCAGCATGGAAGCCTGAGTCTGAGCCCCAGCACCCACGTCGAAAAGCCAGGAGTGGAGGCACACACTTGTAACTCCAGCCCCGGGAAGGCAGAGACAAGCGGATCACCGGACCTGGATGGCAGCCACTCTAGCCTATAGTGAGCCAATAAACAGACTGACGCCTGAAGGTTTCTTCTGGTCCTGGTCTCATAGATATGTGAGCATGGCACACACACAGGCACACGCACACTTTGTGTGCACATGAACACACATGCATAGCTTCACTTCAAGCAAGCCTCCTCTGAATTGCAGCTCACGCCTCCCCAGCTACCTACAGCACAGAAAACCAGGCTGCCATGGTCCTGCAGTTTACCATGCGGCCTTGCTGCCTCCTTATCGTCCTGCCCTCCCTTTGCTGCCCCTTGGTCATTTTCTCCTCTTCTCAAAGCTGCCCAGCATCATCACCTGGCTGGTTGTAATTCCTCCAATCTGTTTCTCTCTCTCTGCACACTCACACACACTCGTGCGCTCTGTACGCTACCCCAGTCCGGGCAGTCCCCAACAAGCTCACCCTCACAACACATATGTCAGGCTGTGTGTCCTGCTTCAGGATTTTCTCTCCCAGTTCCCCATCCCATAATCTCCCTGACTTCCCTTTCTTCTCTCTCCAGTTTTAGGCTTAGCAAACCCTGTAACTCATCTCCTGAGTTCCCACCTAACCTGCCATCTTCTCTCTCTTGTTCCCTTCAGCTCACAACTCAAGCACCTCCTTCCTGATGGTCCCCACTCCTCTCCATTGCCATCTTCCTGGCTCCTGCTGCTGCTGGTTTGGCCAAACTTTTCATGGGCGCTGCTGTCCTTGAAGCCAGCCACTGGCTATCTCCTGATACAGTGTCTTCTAAAGCCCTTTATTCTCTCCCTCTTCAAATTTTGTCTTGTTCTCTTTCTTCCTGTCCTTTTGGATTTTTGCACAGCCCTCACCCTGTCTATCCTCTCCAGGTGTGTGCACAGATATTGTCTTTTCTGTGCTCTGCCGTTGGGTCCTGAGGTAGAACCTACCAGAGACCCTGTCATGTCCACTGAAGTCCACCTTCTCCTTGTTTGTGGGATTTCCTGAGAGCTGGGGACCTACGGAAGAGAAAATACACAGTGAATAAAGCCCCACTTTAGGCAGCACCTGACTGAGACCATCAGAGGGAAGATGACTTCACGCTTGTCTGCCTAAAATGGCAACTGGTTTAGTATCTAGAGACTAGATATTATAAAATTAGGACACATTTGCCCAGTGTTGTGTGTGTGTGTGTGTAACATGTACAAGACAGCAAGTTAAAGTTGAATGAACCACACATGGTACACAGGGTAATGGATGGCTGAAGTTTTCTAGTACATGCTAACAAGCATTAATGGTGGGTTCTCTCCTCCCTCCCTCAATGCTTAACGTTGTTCTTAATGGTGTTTGGACAATTCTTTGCCCAAGTGCTAAAGCAAGCATTTCCCCACGTTCCTGAAAGCCATTTACTGAAGCACGATTAATAAAAACTCAGAGAGAGAAATTGGGGTTCAACCTGAAAGTCAGAAAAGCAAAACAGCCAGCCACTGGCTCTTACCTCACTCCACCTCAGTCTGAAATGGTGATCCTGCCTCCAGGGATCTCAGAATGAGACTGACTGAGTGAGAGCTGTCTCCTCCCAGTTTATAATCTTCTCTAGTTCTGAGATTAAGGGTGTGCATCACAACTGCCTGGTTTCTATGGCAAGCAAGTGTGGCTACTGGGATTAAAGGTGTGTGTCATCACTGTCTGGTCTGTGAGGCTGGCCAGTGTGGCTGTCTTACTTTTCTGATCCTCAGGCATGCTTTATTTATTAAAATATCAATGAAATGCCACTACAATTTACACAGAGGCTGACCAGATGGCTTGGGGGATAAAGGTACTTGCTACACGAGGCAGACATGAGTTTGATCCCAGAACCCACATAAAGGTCGAAGAGAACTAATTCCACAAAGTCATCCTCTGACCTCTGTAAGTGTACCACAGAACATGTGCACACACACATAACAAACAATAAGTGATTTTTTTAAAAAGCTGTTTACACGGTGTAATTCTATTATTTCTACTGTAAAATATACCAAGGACTTCTGCAGTCGACCTCAGACAATCGATACGTCAGTCACTTCTAAGTATCTGGGACTGGAGATTTCATATGGAACACACAACATTGGTAAATAAAATTGTAAACCTTGGTAATAGCCTGAGGATCCATTGGTCCTGCGGCCACACAGGACCGTGTATCAGCCACCGAGTCCCCAATCAACTGCTTCCCTGCGCAGCGATGGCCCTACCTCTTTCTCACACATGGGTCATTCCCACTTTCACACACAGACCCAGGTTGTTCTAGAAAATAGCGATAATGAGAAATGAATTCTCTATTCTGCCCCTTTGTGAATGCAACTCTGTCACGGTCTGGGACCGTGCAGGACCCAGGATGGATGGTGCCTATGAAGTTGCGCAGACAGGCCTCCTAGGCAACTGAACACCGCACACATATGGCCACATTTTAGCCACCGGTCTGGCCATCCTTGAGACCCACCTTTATGCTCAGAACTACAAGCATACAAGAATCGGGGACAGGAGAGTTCTCACAGGGTCTAGGAGAGGCAAGCACTCAGGTTGACCTGATATGGATGCTGGATGCAGGAATCCAAGGACACTAGCCTGCGTCTGCAGCAATAGGAAGCCCAAACTACGGCGAACTGGCTGGCCCTGCCGGATCTTCCCAAACTCATGCACACATACACACGTTGTCACTGTGAGGTGTCACTCACACCCTCTGGGAGCCCCAGGCTGTGCTCCCGCACCACCGGCTGGCACTTCAGCAGAGAGTTTGTCTCTGTTTTAATTCAAGCCCACACACGTCTTGCATTAATTACAGTAGTAAAGTTTAGCGCCCACTCAGAGCTTTCGTGAAATAGACAAAGAGCACACTACACAACGGTTCCAGAACACAAGAGAGGGGCGTTCGCACCTGAAGCGTGCTGCTTACAATCGGTCAGCAGAAAGACGGCAAAGCCCCACCCATAGGCCACTTTCCCACATTAACTCCAACAGCTGGTGCTGCTTCTAGAAGAATCTGAATCTCTTTCCATCCCCCTTCTCAGGAGTAGCTGTGCATGGAAAGCCTCCCCCTAGGGACAGAGCTCACTCTGAGAGAGGCCTGTTTTTCCTCAGTGGGCGCACTAACATACCACGTCTCACTCTCCTGACTGGAGACACGGGACGGGAGCATGCCTTGCTTTGAAGCCGACTTGCAGAGGGACATTGCCGTTTGTCACGGGGCATGAAAACCTATGTGAAGCTCATTTCTTGACTCCTGTGTGACCGAGGCTCTGCTGAGGGTCCCTGTGGCTCAGAGGTCCCGCAGCCAACTTGAAGGCTTCGGAGGAGGATTTGAAAGAGGGAGGCTCTGTTCCAAAGATTGCTTCTAGGATTCCCTGTAAGAAGTCTGAGGCAGAAGACCTCACTACGTCATCTCCAGAATGGAGAGTAAGAACTTCTCACGGGGCCAGAAGACACCAGGAACCAGGGTTTTGATTAGGCCTTGCCTGCAAACCTGCTTTCCAAGATCTGAGGAGATCACAGGCTGGAGCAATAGAGAACTAAGGGGCTCCAGTGGGAAGTGAGGCCACATTCCAGGGAGTCTTCTTTGGTGGGGAGGGGATTTTAAACAGGGTCTCATGCAGCACAGGCAGGCCTCATACTCATTGTGTAGCTGGGGATGACCTTGAACTCATGACTTCCTGCTTCCACCTCCCAAACCCTAGGATTCCAGGGGTGAGCCTTCCAGGCAGGTTTTGAAACAGAACCCCCATCCCGAGTCAAGGATGTGAGGTGCCACCACTGGCCAGGCTGGGTGCTCAGGACCCGAGGGAAGGAGGACAGACCATCCAACTCAAACTTCGACTCATTGAGGAGACTGGAACACTGCTGCTGTCTGGTGGGCAGGAGCCTCCTGAGTCTTGGGGCGGGGATGG
Organism: Alexandromys fortis; assembly: GCF_014885135.2. Lineage (NCBI taxonomy): Eukaryota > Metazoa > Chordata > Mammalia > Rodentia > Cricetidae > Alexandromys > Alexandromys fortis. The sequence goes on along the minus strand of NW_026067930.1, from coordinate 1,706,453 downwards.
GTGCTGGGGTGGGAAAGTCCTCTCCCTATCCCAGAGACTCCATCTGCCCTCCCTTTCAGGGAAGGCCCAGCCACCAGCGGCTCGCACAAGCTTCCCACGTGAGTCCCCATCACCAACACAGCGGCCAGAAAATGTATATCGAGGACAAGAGAACGACACCCTCGGCTTCACAAGAACCTCCAGCCCTGCTTTGTTGACCTCTGCCATAGGCTTGGCCCCAGGGCCCTTGTGATCCTTGTGACCCTCATGGCCACTCTCACTGGGCCATTCCCCAGGGCTCTGTCAGGCCCAGCTGAGGATGCTGCCGCTGGAGTATGCGCAACGGCAGGGTGTGGCAGGAGGGTCCTGAGCTAGCAGGACCTTCGCTCAGTCAGCTGTCAGTCATGTATTGGATGACAAAGGGGAGGTTTTGGAAAGCACTTTCCTCCCAGGGTCTGACCCAGGGACTCAGAGTGGGACACACACATACACACACACACACACACACACACACACCAAGCGTCTTCTCCCGCCCCCCATATTTGAGGACGAGGAGTCTCACAGAAGGAGCAGAGTGACCTGGCCAGGTATCATGACAGCTATGACGCCAACTGTAGAGGAGCCCAGCCTGCCCTGCCTCTCATCTGCTGGAGAGACAGCCGAGCTCCAGTCCATTTGACTGGAGACTGCACCTGACAAAGCAGAAGTCCCAGCAGGATAGATCCCCCTGGCTCTCAACCCAGGCGAACCTGCTGCTCCACTGTAAAGATGACCCCCACGGTGGCTGCTCAGAGCACTTCCTCACTATCCACAGGAGTTCTGCGGAGCAACTCCTCCCCGCACAGCACCTCACCCACAGACACCTCAGCCGCACCTCACATGTCGGGGCTGATCTGTTAAACAACAGCCACGATGCCATTATCACACTCTAAAAAGAGGCAAAATCCTTTAATAGCATCAGATTCCCAGAGAGGGCTCAGCGTGCCTCAGCTGCCCCTGCGTTTCCTAGTTTTGACTTTTATTTACAAGGCTGGGAGCTGATCCCAAGGTCTTGAATACGCTAGGCAACCACTATATATAACTTTATGACCTATAATCAAAACTCTGTCGCATATTTGATTATACTTTCTGAGTATTAATTATTTTTTTAAAGCACTGGCTCCTCTGCGCTGGATAGTTCCATGTCAACTTGACGCAAGCCAGAGTCACGTGAGAGGAGGGAACCTCAGTTAAGAAAATGCCCCCATAAGATCAGGTTATAGGCACCCTGGAAGGCATTTTCTTAACTAATGATTGATGAGGGAGGGCCCAGTCCATTGTGGGTAGTGCTATCCCTGGGCTAGTGGTCCTGCGTTCTGTAAGAAAGCAGGCTGAGCAAGCCACAGTGCGCAAGCAGCACCCGCCATGGCCTCTGCATCAGCTCCTGCGTCCAGGCTCCTGCCCTGTTTGAGTTCCTGCCCTGACTTCCTTTGATGGTGACTGTGATGTGGAAGCCTAAACTGAATAGACCCTTTCCTCCCCAAGCTGCTTTAGGTCATGGTATTTCATCACAACAATAGTAATCCCAACTAAGACAAATTCCCAGCCCCCACATGACAGCTCACAACCATCACTAACTCTGATTCCAGGGAATCTGACTCCTTTTGTGTCAGATTCCACAGACAGCAGGCATGCATGCGGCACACAGACATACATGTAGCAAAATACAATACATACAAAATAAAATGAAAATGGGAAGATTTGCTTTATTATTTTATTTGTGTGTATATGTGTGTATGTGTGTACAAGTGTGTGTATGTGTGTGAGTGTGTGTATATGAGTGTGTGTGTATATGTGTGTGTATGACTGTGTGTTTGTGTGTGTTTGTGTGTGTGTGTGTAAGTGTGTGTGCACATGCATGCACATTTGTATGCACAGACGCATGCAGAGACCGGAGGGAGTCAGAAGAGGAGGTCGGGTCCCTTGGCACTGGAGCAGCTGGCGCCTTCTAACTTGAGTGCTGGGAGAGCAGCTGCAAGAGCAGGGAGCACTCCTAACCGCGGAGCCACCTCTCCAGCCCCCTTCCTTTACATTTTTAATTACGTATCTTTTCAACTTTTGAAAAATGTAAAGTTTAAATAGCTTAAGCATGCACCAAAGTAGAATCATTTTTTTAAAGATCAGGGTCTGGAGAGACGGCTCAGTAGTTAAGAGCACTCGATGAGTTGGGCAGTGGTGGCACACACCTTTAATCCCAGCACTTGGGAAGCAAAGCCAGGCAGATCTCGGAGTTCCAGGCCAGCCTGGCCTACAGAAAGAGTTCTAGGATAGCCAGGGCAACACAGAAAAGCCCTGTCGCAAAAAACAAACAAACAAAAAGAGCACTTGATGAACCCAGGTTCAGTTCCCAGCACCCATAATGGCAGCTTACAGCCTTTTATAACTCTAATTCCAGGAGATCCAGTTCCCTCTTTGGCACCTGTGGGCACCAGGCAAGAAAGTGGTGCATATACATCCATGCAGACAAGCGTATACACATAAATAAAAATAAATAAATTTTTAAAAAAAATCCTATAAACTGAGCTGGGGCCAGACTGCTCCTACAGTAACTTAATAACTCAACACAGTCTCCACCAAAACCCAGCTGGATTTCTTAGAGGCAGAAATGGACAGTTTGGTCAAAAGGAAATCTTCATGGCTACAACAAGGGACCCAAAATAACAAACATGGTCTTAAAACTCAAAAACACAGCTGGAGGACCCCCTTCCAGCTGTGTAAGCATCAAAGCTATGGTACTCAAGACCTCATGGCCCTGGCGTGGGATAGATGCACAGGCCAGTGGGGCCTGAGAGTCCAGAAGTGAAGCCTGTGTCTGACAGTGACAGGCGCTGCACCGTCCGCGGCGGTGGGGGCGGGGTCTTCAGTGGACGGCGTTGGCTGTCAGCATGAAAGCACCAAGTTCAAACTCTTCACAACAGGAGCAAGACGTAAACGGAACACCGGAAGCTCCTAAAGCGCAGGTGAGAATCTTTGTGACAACGACATTTTGAATAGGACACCAGACGGACAGCAAGCAAAAATAAAGCGGACCAACTAGAGTCACCAACATTACAAAATTCTGGGTTGGGGTTGGGATTCGGGGGTACAAGTGTCTACTGTGTATAAGGTCCTGGGCTTGAGAGTCAGTTCCTACTCCCGTGCCCTAGGACCATCTCTACTAGAAAGCGGAAAGCAAAGCTACAAGGAGCAGGAGGTGGTAGCACACTCTTGAACACTCTTTAATCCCAGCACGCAGGAAGCAGAGGAGGGCAGAGCTCTTTGAGTTCAAGGCCAGCCTGGTCTACAAAGCTAATTCCAGGACAGTCAAGGCTGCACAAAGAAACCCTGTCAAAAAAAAAAAAAACACCATAATAAACAGAAAACACAACAACAACAAAAACAAAGGCACAAAGGACACCTATATCCTAGACTAGGGAAACAGAAACAAAGATTGTGAGTTTGAGGCCATCCTGGGCTACTTAGTGAGACAGGATTTACAAACAAAACTACAGGGCTGGCCAGATGGCTCAGTGGGTAAGGGCCCTTGCTGCCAAGCCTGATGACCTGTGTTTGATCCCCAGGAACAGAATTCCCCACAAATGCAGCATGACTCTGACTCTCCCTTTCTCTCTCTCTCTCTCTCTCTCACACACACACACACACAAAATGTTTAATTTCTTTTTTTTTTTTTTTTTTTTTTTTTTTTAGACAGCGTTTCTCTGTGTAACAGCCCTAGCTGTCCAGGAACTCACTGTAGAATAGTCTGACCTCAAACTTGCAGAGATCTGCCTGCCTCTGCCTCCCGAGTGTCCAGCACCACCTGGCTGAAAAACTTTTTCTAACTACCATGAATTGCCACTTCATACCCCCTAGGACAGCGACGAGGAAGAGACGAAAGCTCACAAGTACTGGCGAGGGTGTGGGGAAACACCTGACAATGATGGGGGAGAAAATGGCAGGACTGTGAGGAAAGCTTAGCTGTCCTTCGGCGTGATGGCTGGTCTTGTCTGTCACCTTGACTGGATCTGGGATTAACCAAGAATCTTCAGGCCAGCACCAGGTAGGGATGAGTCCATCATTCAGCCTTGCGGACCACACAACTACTGGTTCTCTGTATCTCTAGCGTGAGACAGCCCTTATGAACCACCCAGACCACACTGTATAAGCCAATCTAATACGTCCTCTTTGCAATATGCACATATTCTCTCTTCACCCTGTTCCTCCAGAGAACACTAACTGGATCTCTAGTAGTGTAGAAGAAAACAGGTATTGAAGCAAACACAACCGTGTTGGACCAAAGTTCTTCACAGCAGGTGAAAGGAGAAAACAGCCTGAATTGGGAACAGATGAAGCAACACCCAAAGGCGTCTGTTTATACAACACTATCTCCAGCCTTGAGAGGGAACAATGTCCCAGCAGTTGCCGCATGGACGGAACCTGAAGCATGAGAAGTGGACAGTTGCAGGCACAGGAGGGCGAGCGCCGTAAGATTCTTGCTCATCTGAAATGTCCTTACAAAGTACACCCATGGACAGGAAATAGAGCCGTGGCTGCAGACAGAAGAGCTGGGGAGAAACTTCTGAAGGGCCCTTGGGGTGATACAGGAGTTTGGGGGTGATGCAGGAGTTTTAGGGGTGATACAGAAGTTTGGGGGTGATACAGGAGTTTCAAAGCAGGGGGGGTGATGGCTGCATGTGGCTGAGAATACAACCCAGTGCAACTGTGCTTTAGACACCTCAAAGTGGCAAAGATGAGGGGGTTCCTGACGTGTAAGTTTTATCAAAATTTTAAAAAGAACCTAAAAGTAAAGGCCCGGAAGCTGAGGACTCAACCAGAGACACATCTGCCAACACAATGTTTACATTTCTGCAGAACTATAGCAGCACTTGAAACTGGCCATATTTCCCTGCAAAAACTCCAATTTCGGTCTCTAGTAGCCTAAGAAGCATGGGCATGGGGACCAGCACGCATCTTTAGAAGTGAGCTTCTGGCTCACCACCAGGGCTGCAGCTGTGGCGGCTGTAAAAGGGAATGGCCCATTTCCTCAGCAGGAAATCAGCAACACTTGACAATTGCAGATCAGCCATCAGATTAAACTACTCCCAGTCCCTTGGCCAGGTGCCTGGTTCTTAAGTGAGAATCCTAAAACGATGTCAGCTCAAGCTGTTTAAATCCAAGCTCCATCCACTATGAGCTGAGACGTCCGTGAGACCAGACTTCAGCATCCAACCTTTCTTTCAAAAACAAAACCCTGTGCTTTTCCACTTCAGACCCGTGCCTGACCTGCTCTCCCGGGGCACAAGAAAGCCGCTGAAAAAAACGGCAAATTAGCCAGGAGGTGAAGAAACTCAAGGCAAGCATCGCCTTTCCAGCGGCTGCCACTCTCAGAGAAGCCTGTGGTTCCAGGCACTGTCACCAAGTTACAGCTTTCCCCACAGGATCATCTATGTAAAACAAAACCAAACACACACAAAGGGCCCACAGTGCAAGGGAGAGGACAGTCCCCTGAGGGCTATCACACAGATCTTCCAGGACTGGGTTTCCTCACGCGTCTGAATGCGGCTCACGTTACCAACCTGTTCCACCATCTCTGGATTCCTATGCGACCAAAAAACAAAGGCTGCAGCCTGAATTCTATGGCCTGGCCAGGCTCTCAGAACAAAAGTGAGCTCTCTCCTACCCTCCGTGCCCTGGCATTTTTACTGTCCACACAGGAAAGGGACGAGAAGACAAACCGCACGCAGTGACAAGGTCACCCTGAACTAGTCTTTGTCTTTAGATGGTAACTTCAAGTCACAAGACAAAGGAGTCACACCAAGAGCATTTGTATGTCATGACCCGAAGTGCGAATGCCTTGACAAGGCAAGAAAGGCCACCGACCGCTGTGTGTCCACAGGAGACCAAGTTCATGCCAAAGCGCCCCGCAGACGGAACAGGCTGCCCACCCAGAGTCCAGGATCGGCACCTACACACAGGAGCGGTGACCACCTCCGTGAAGCACGGAAGCAGCAGGCAGTTGCAGGCCTCCCGCACTGTGAAATCGATGCGCTTGCCGATACACACAGTACATGTTTTTAACATTACGTTGACTGTGCTCACACACGCTCACACACAGACCACAACACACGTGAGGAGCCCTGAGGACAACTTGTAAGCTTCTGCCACCCCATCAGGACTCAAACCCAGATTGCCAGGCTTGGGGGCAAGTGTCTCTACCCACCCAACCATCTTATTGGCCCCCTGCATTTTCCACTTCATCAACGCATGACCAAAAAGGCTTTACGTGGGCTGGAGAGGTGGCCTATCTGCTAAAAGCTCTGGCTCTTCCAGAGGTCCTGAGTTCAGTTTCCAGCAATCACATGGTGGCTCACAGACATCTAAAATGGAATCTGATGCCCTCTTCTGGCAATCAAGTATATAGGCATAAAATACATAAATAAATCCTCAAAAAAAGAAAGAAAAAGAAATTTTCAACAGATAGCTGAAATCAAAAGATTTAAAAAAATGTTTTTCACATTTAAAATACAGATTAAAAATCTCGTGAATAAAAACTCTGAACATACTGAATCTTGTAAGTTTGGAATTGAACACTGAAGTAAATAAAAGATTCAAAGCCAGGGGCTGGGACTCAGCCATATGGTACGGCCCCGGCTATGAGAGGCCCTGAATTCTAGGCCATCCTTAAAGTTTCTTGTTTGTTCCTCCTGTATTTTCTGTCTCTTTATGGTTTCCAGTTTCATCTGCTCAGGATTCTTTCTTCCTTGAAAGAGCAGTGCACGGGCCTTGAAGTCACAGAAAGGGCAGGAGCCACAGTTCCTAAGGCGAGTGGGATGAGGTGTGTGGGATCCAGGCAGAAGCCCTGCAGCACAGAAGAAAGAGCCAAGGGGCAAGCACACCCAAAGTGGTCCCTAGGCTGGGCCAGAGCCAGATTCTCAGTGTCTTATTCCCTGTTCTTGTCAGCCAGAGCAGGGCAATCGCCCGAGGACTGGGCCCAAGTTCCTGAATAAAGAGATGTTCAGTATACCAAAAGGAGAGGGGACACTGTGGACACCAAGGATGAGTGACACCAAGGAGAAGGTCATCACCACAAGGAGACTGGTCCCAGGGAAAGAGTACCACCAAGGACAGATGATAACCCTGCTGCTCTATGTGCCTTGTCCCCAGCACAGTGGCTAGGTCCCATCTCTACTGCCATCCCAGAGCCTTTGGGGCAAGGCAGGACACAGCACCAACACAGGGATTATAAGCCACCCAGACAGACGTTGAAGGATGACCAAACCCTACTGCACACACACACACACATACACACACACACCATGCCTATGCAGAGGCCTAGTGCTCTACCTCCTATTACAGCCCCAGAAGCGCTGCAATTGGCACGTGTACGAAGCAGGCACGGCACAAGAGAGAATTCAAGAGGTGTGAACAAGATGCTTGCTGCCTGCTGTGGCGAGCTCCTCTGCCAGGAACTACAGAACTACAGACGTAGTCTGGAACACTCACAGCAAGCCAGGCACCATCTGCTGTCCCATCACACTGGCCAGAAGAAGGCATTCGAGAGCCAGCGTGTAGCTCAGTCTGGACCATCAGTGGATATGGCCCGAGTGACAGAGTGGACAGAGAGCCCAAGCGAGGGAGCGTACAGACCAGGGTAAGTCCTGAGCAGAGCGCTGCCCGCTCAGAAGCAGGGCCTTGTGCACACATTTAATTTCAGAGGTGGGTCCAGGAAGCATAGGAGGAGCTGGAAGTGAGGCCACTTTCCCTGCCCTGAAGCCTCTTGCAGTCCTGTGACACACTGTGATTATCCCCCCGATCCCCATCCACAAATGGATGGAGTAATTTATGTGGGCATCAACCTTGGCAGTTCCAGTAAGCTGTGGACCCTGACTAGCGCCAGTCAGGGCCCTTAGGCAGGATGCAGCTCCATTGCTGGGTCTCAGATAGAAGGGGTCTGAACCACAGGATTGGCAGGAGTCAGAGTGGGTTGAATACTGAGCTTGAGAGGAAGTTAAGGACAGTACTTGGGCTCCAGTTTCCACCGTTTCAGGAAAAATGGACCCTGGGGGGATGTGGCTATTGCAAACACGTTCCCTGCCTCTACAGTGGGGCTGCTTTATAAATCGTAGCCCATGTTCAGGGTTATTAACGATGCTATCTTCCTGTCTTCTTTACAAATAGGTGTTAGGTAAATAGCTGTTTTCCTGTGTTGGTGAATGATGAGGACCAGACGTCACCACGGAGATGGCTGGCTGCCATGCTCTGCGGAGCCTTTGCATAAAGATAGCATCTAATATGCATCTGTGCCTGGATTCGCTGAAATCACATGGAGACTGAATTCATTTTACTCCGATGCCATGGGAACAATCACCAAAGAGGATCCTGTGAAGGCAGCATATATCTTGCCCTTCTTAAACGCCATCTCCAACACGTGACGACAGCAACGCCACTCAGTCACCGAGATTAAAAATTAGTCAGACGTGGAAAATGGAAACAGGGCTTCAGAAGGAGGAGGGATGGTTGCGCTGAATGATGCCCCTCTTTGGCGTAGTAAATAAATGATATATATTACTTGATGACAGATATTTTCCAGGGCAGCCTTGCCTAGGTGGTCTCACCGACAGCTGATTGGCTAGAGAGGCATCAAAAATATGTTACACCTTGTGTCCGAAAAACAAAGTCGGACAAATACACAACAATGACGTCAGAGTCACCTCCATCCAGGTCGACTCCAGATTAGGCCATAAGTGAGAAAGTGCCCTTGGAAATGGGATTTGGGGGACTGAATCTGGGCTCTTGTCTGCAGAAGGTAAAGATTCTCCCACTGAGCTACAGCTTCAGTCCCAGTAATATTCCTCTCAGGTGTCACTGATTCCAAAAGACACAGCTGTGTGTGTGTCTGTACATGCCTGTGTGTGTGCCTGTATATGTATACATGCCTGTGTGTGTGAATGTATGAGTACATGATGTGTGTGAGTATGTGGGAGGATATGTGTGTGTGCATGCTTGCATATATGTGTACATGGTGAGTATGCATGTGGGGATGTGCCTGAATATGTGGTATATGTGTACATGTATGTGTGGGGGGGTATGTGGAGGGGGTGGATGGACGGAGTGTGTGTGCACATATGTGTGTGATGCATGTGGAGGTGGGTGGGTGGATGGAATGTATGTACATGTATGTGTGTGGGGTGTGTGTGCACATGTGTGTGGGGGTGTGTAGAGGAGGGTGGGTGGGTGGGATGGGTGTGCATGTATGTGTGTGCAGTATGTGTGTGCAGTATGTGGAAGAGGGTGGGTGGGTGGGTGCTGTCAGAGGCTGCCTGTTTGTTTTTAGGCCGCCCAGACTCCTGAAATAATCACACAGAAATCTGTATTAATTGCAATACTATTTGGCCAATAGCTTAAGCGTATTTCTGGCTAACTCTTATATCTTAAATTAATCCATTTTTATTAATTTGTGTATTGTCACATGGCTGTGGCTTACCCGCAATGTTCCCGTGGACTCTGGCAGAGGTGTCTCTCTCCTGCAGGCAACTACATGGCGTCTCCCTGACTCCATCTACTCTCTCTATATATCTCTCTTCCAGCCTGGCTATATTCTGTTCAGCCACTGGCCGAAAGCAGCTTCTTTATTAACCAGTAAAAGCAACACATACACAGAAGGCAGTTGTTCATTTCCTAGGAACTGGAACCCTATTTCAGGTGAAACAGAGCACGAGATGGGTTGAATGGATAGGGCAGGAAGGACAGAAGGGAAGGCTTAGGCCACATGTAGCTAATATTGCAGTGAATTTATGGGGTCGTGACCTGTTGCAGCAATGGAATAACCAGGTTAACATTCGTGCAGTCCCAGTGACAGCCACTCCTGACAGCCACTCCTCTAAGTACCCTGAACTAAATCCTCCATCTTGTGACCACACCATTAAATCCATGGCCACTTCATTTTGTCAGTGAGCCTCTATGTTACGTAGGCATGCTCATGGGATCTTCGGGTGATGAAAGGTTGTGGAAGGCTTCATCTAATTAAGTGTGCTTCAGGCTAACCACTATTCCCAGTGTCCAGCAAATGCCAATTCCCAACACAATACCAGTTCCCTAGGCCTTAACAAGGTACACCTTTAATCCCATCACTTGGGAAGCAGAGGCAGGGGGATCTCTGTGAGTTCGAGGCCAGCCTGATCTACAGAGCAAGTTCCAGGATAGGCTCCAAAGCTATACAGAGAAACCCTGTCTCGAAAAACCAAACAAAAACAAACAAAGCAAAAAACAAGGCTCAGTCTTAAAGGTGAAAAGTGCCCATGAAAACCTCTCTGCTCGAGGCTGAAGGACAATCACGTGTGTGTCATCCGGCCCCATTATCCTTTTCCTGTTCTGTCCCCAGAAGACCTCAAGCAAACCACCTTCTTGCTCTGAGAACTTCCCTCTCTACTTCCTTCTGAAGACATGTAGGGCCTTGGGAGAGACTGTGTGCTGCACCAAGCCCTGTCTGAGTCCCCCCATTCCCCCACGATGCAGTGGCTCTAGGAAGGGGCTTCCGGGAGCTCACTGCAGTGCCCGGGGCAAGCTAGGGCCATTTGGTTTCCTAAAGTGACTTGCCTTCAAATGGGAATCAACATCCATGAGTTTCCCAGAGCTCCTGACAGCCCTGCACTGGCCCGTGATGTGGCGGCGATTGATGGCCCGTCTCACCGGGAAGCCAGGTACATCTTTTACTAAAGGTGGCTTCCGAATGACAAATGGCTTTCTCACAAACACGAAACTGTTGATTGTATTTACAAACAGTTCATTTTTCACAAGCCGCTGGTCCTGCCCCTCACGCTTGGGACCCCTCCGCATGATGCATGGGTGGCTATTACCAGCATTGATTAAGGCTTCCTGTCCTCCTGCAGTTCCTGTCCCTCCATCCATCACAGACAGGCGCTCACACACGCTGTGCATGGTGGCCCCCTACCCCCGGACTTGGCCGTGTCTGTTCCTCAGCTGTGTTGTCCTGTGCGCCCCCGGATAAGGCGCATGCCATAGCTCTGACATCTTGACGTCTACGGCAATGGACAAACAAACCACACTAATTAAGCCCTTTGGCTTCATCCAATCTTGGGCCTTCAAAGGCTCCCGCCTCTGCTCCTCAGTCTGGAAAAAATGTGAGTGTAAATAAAGTGTCAGCATGACACGCAACTGAGCCAGGGATCCTGACGTCAGTGTCACCGCTGAAGCAAGTCGCCCAGCATTTAGTGTCTGCTTTGGCCTTCCAGCCCTGTGACCTGCGATAATTGGGAGGAACAGAGGTTGATGTTGGCTCTCGATTCCAAAGGTCTCACTCCGTGGTCGGCTAGCCTGTTGCTTTGGGGATCTGTAGGGGGCAGGGCATGGAGAGAGTACCAGTGGATAAAACTACTCACCTGAGAGCTGGGGAGCAAAGCTGGGTCTCATCTGAGGGCACACTCCCAGTGACCTCCCTCAGCTAGGTCCCACCTCGAAAGTTCCCACCTTCCCTCAAGTCTTCACACATAGTCCTTGGCAGACATCGCATACCCAAAGTAGAGCAGGACTGGTCCAGGGGACCCGGAGCCAAATTCCTCAGCATCCACTGAGGAAGGGGTAATCACCAAAGTGGCCCAATCTGGGCCAGGCTAGAGTATTTAGATTCAGCTGCTTTCTTCACACTGTTCTCTCTAGTTCTTTTTGGGGTTGCACGTGTGGGTCAGTGGTGGTATCCCTAAGGCTGACCCATTCTAGGAGCTAGACTGGTACTCATGGAAGGAGCCAGAAGCGGCCAGATGCCGCTAGGCATCTCCAGTCCCTTAGTATGGGGGCCCCTGCACACTGGATCAGTCAGCCATTTCTAGGCTTCCAAGTTCTCATATCATGGCAGCTCAGAAAAGAGTCACTTTCTGCCTAAGTCAGAAATCCAGTATTCCCAATGACATCAAAGCTTACCAAGGACTGAGAGTGTAGCTCAACAGTGGGGTGTTTGCCTAGCATACACACAGCCATGGGTTCCATTCCCAGGACCACATACACATGCGCGCGCACACATATACACACACACGCATACACACACACTTGCACACATACACACACACATGCACATACACGCGCACACACACACACTGCAGCCCACTTGCTACCTCCTGAATGCAGGACACTCCTACACAAACCCTTTTCTCGACTACTGCCCTGAACTCGTCTTTTACAGTGAGCTCATCCACCCACTCGTTCTCAACCTCCTCTCATTTCCCCGTTTCTTTTACCTTAAAAAATAAGCCATTCTTGTTGTGACCATCCCAGGGATGCAGAGTACTTAAACAAAGTCGGTGCCCTCCTGCCTGCCCTGAGGACCACGAGGTGACAAGGGTCACCTCGCCTGGTAAGCAGGGGTGGCAATTTTCCTTGTTATAAATATCAACACCGGCTTCTCTCCTCTCTGCCTAGGTTTGTTTATTTACTTAAATCTATGACCTATACTTCCTCCTAGCTCACTACCTGTAGCTAATTGTGTGTGTGTGTGTGTGTTTGCACCTCACATGTAAAAATCAAAGACCAGGAGTTTGTTCTCACTTCCTACCTTATGTGGATTCTAGAATTCAAATGCAGATTGTCATGCTAAGCCCAGAGACCATGTTGTATGTTGTACCCAAAACATGACCCAGCTAGCATTCTGATAGTTATAAAAAGATAAAACAGAGCATGTTTGGTGCATGCCTTCAATTCTGGCACTCTGGAGGCAGAGACAGGTAGTTCTCTGATCTAACAGAGAGAGTTCCAGGCCAGCCAACACTATGTGGTGAGATATTGTCTAAAAGAAAAAAAGAAAGGTCTGAAGAAGGTTCAAAACCTCTGCTGGTGTGTTGAGCTGTATTAAGAATACCAGCATTGCAGGGCTGGAGAGATGGCTCAATGGTTAAGAATACTGATTATTCTTCCAGAGGTCCTGAGTTCAATTCTCAACAACCACATGGTGGCTCACAACCATCTATAGTGGGATCTGGTGCCCTCTTCTGGTGTAGAGGTGAACATGCAGATAGAGCACTCATACATTAAAAAACAAACTTAAAAAGAGGAATATCAACATTGCATCCATATTTGTGGGGTTTGGGGATCTTTTTCTTTTTGGCATTGTATCTGCTCTTAACTGCTAAAACCCAGGCAACTAACACAGTGTGCACAGTTCCTAATTCTCTGAGTTTCACACCCCACTATCCAGTAGGGACCCAGGCTCCTGATTTCCCACCCACCCTCATAAACACCGAATGTTCTCGGGCTTCCAAGTGTTTGACGACATTCTGGATTAGAGAAGGCTCCTGTTGTCTGGCTGCCTCCGCTGACACCTGGTGTGGGAGAGTGTTTACGTGTATGGGGACTGTATTCTCTTTGTGATGGCTCAGCTCGGCACTTAAAAGTCTGACAGTTCTGGCAGAGGACCCAACTTTGGTTCCCAGCACCTCAACCAGGCCACCCACAACCACCTTTAACTCCAGTTCCAGAGGACAGGATACGCTGGCCTCCGCAGGCACCTGACTGAAGTGCCTGGGCTCGCACGTACGTTCATGCACACAAGATTAGAAAATAAAGTGAATCCTTAATCCACCTTCGAGGAGAGTTGGTATTTTTATATTATTATATATGTTCAAGGTACATGGTATATCCAACCATTAATGTCTGGTTTTAAGCTACCCAGTGAAAGTATACTTACTCATAGATGTATTTCTTATTTGGTATCTTCCTAGACAATTATAATTATTTCAGAATTTTGATTAAACATCCCTCTATCCCCATGTCTTTTTTATTAGTAGTATATTATTATTTAAGCAATTGTACTTTGCATCATCTCAGTCTCTCCAGACTTCAGTAAGGAGCACCACTGGTGGGGAGACTAAACCAACAGGAACCTTTCCCCACTACTCAGGGGATTGGAAAGTACCAGCCAATCAGCGTCTGCTGAGGAATCCTACCCTTTGCAGATTCAGCCTTTGGGGTGTGGCCTCCCTTGAGTTTATGGGGAGCTATCAGTTCTCTTAGAACTAACTGCTGCAGCTCCTCGAGACCTCATTACCTCCAAAGGCCCCCTCTCCGAGGCATCCCACGGGGGAGGGGAGATTGGCTTCAGCATGCTAATCTGGGCTGGACACAGATGTTCCGTCCATGATCTGGTTAGCTGAAAGCTGGCTGCCCTACCCAGCTCTCCAATTAGCTATAATTGGTTTTTTGGTTGAACTTCTTAGGATTTCCAGATTAAGCAGTCCAGTGACCTGATAATAAATTTGCTTCCTCCCAGGGTTAGTACCTTGGCTGGGAGCTACAAAGTGCTCAGGTCCCATCCCTACCCCTTATCCTAGAGCCCTAGTGTGGAGATAACGGTGTTCGATCATCTGTGTTCCGTCCGCCATCTTTATCAAGCTTAGCTGACTTATCTCGTTCAAGGTGATGTGGGGGGAGCTGCTCCCCGCCCTAGGACACTGGAAGAGGAGCAAGCCCAGTGTGGACTTCCTAGAGGCCCATCCTCCCTACCGCTCTCATGATGCTTCAGGACATTGCACAGCTCTTGCAATGGGGCTGACCATGGTAGTGTCCAGGACAGGAAAAACTTGGTCACCTTCTACAGGATTTGCTAAGTGGGAGACGCCTGGCTCAGGAGCCCTGAGAGCCTCCTAGAAAATTGAGCTTTTATTGCATAAACTGCCAATTAGCGATTATTTCTGATTATTTGTAAGTTCAATTGCTTACAAAGAAATGGATACTGCAGGGTTCTTCATCCACAGCTTTGACAGACAAGTAGAACGAAAAGGACGCGGTGCTCTCCTCTGGCCTCAGGAGCTCATCAGCACAGCCGCCCTCTGCCTGGCCTCCCACCTTCCCCCCCAGACCATGAGCTGTTCACTGGGATTAAAGGGAAGAAATCACATGCTACCTACAATGCAAACACCATGCATATAAACTGCGGTATACAACGGAAAGACATCCTGTACTTCTAAATGAGCTGAGTTGAAAGGAGATAGAACGCACTGCACTGAGTGGCTCCTGGTGTCTCTGCCCAGAGTGGGAGTAACCCGAGGGCAAACATGGAACGCTGGGAAGGGAACATCCCCACTCGGGACCGGCTCTCACGTGCGTCAGCACCTTCCCTGGTTTGACACCTCAGACGCTGATCTTCATTTCCTCAGGAACGGGGGAGAGGGGAAAATGTCGAGGCTACATTCTCTATCTGAAAAATGGCTTGATTCTACTGTCCAGACTGGTTGGTTTGTTGTTGTTGTATGTTTTGTTTTGGTTTGTTTGTTTGTTTTAGACTTGTAGATTCCAGGCTGACCTCAAACTCACCACGTAACTGGAGAAAGGTCTTGAACCTCTGGTCCTCCTGCTTCTAGCTCCTATATACCGGGGTTCATCGTGTTCTATGAAGCGCTGGGGACTGAACCTAGGACTTTGTGCATAGTAGGCAAATATTCTACCTGCTGAGCTCTACTTCCCTGCCCCCTCCAACCTGATTTTTGACTGAGTCTGAGGTTCTCATTTGAAAAGCGCGAGAGGTCTTAATACCCTCAGCAACTGGGAACCATCCTCGTCTCCTAACTGTGCCCTGCAGGACCACTGGGACTGCAGCAGGATATCCCTAAGACCCCTGAGTGGGACCTAAGTGGAAAGTATTTCTGAAGCTACTGTGGATCCCTGCAGTCGGCTAAACATGCTGCAGAGAGGGAACTTCCCCTAAGCTTGTGAAAAGAACAATCTTGCTGAGAGAGAAAGGAATAGTCCATATGGGAGGGTTGGAGAGATGGTTCAGTGGTTAAGAATGTGCACTGCTCTTATGTTGGACCAAAGGCTAGGATTCCAGTCCCGACATCTGGCAGCTCACAACTACTTGTATGTCTTGTCCCAGGGGACCTAGTATACTTCTGGACTCTGTAGGCACTGTACTCATATGCAGACACACACACATGAATTAAAATAAAATAAATCTTAGGAAAAAATTATTACTTAGTCACATGTTTTGCTGAATGTAGGTTATGCATGCAGGATTCTGAAGCGAAGCCCCCAAGAAGTCTGAGTTCCTGGTTGCCTATACAAGGTGTGCTTGGAGAAGACAGCACGTGGCTCACTGTGAAGTCTGAGGTGCTGGTCACACTCAGGCAGGATGGCAAGAGCCCCAGTGATGGAGGAAGCTGATGCAGGAAAAGGAGTGCCAGGGGCTCAAAAAGGCCATTGGAGAAGGTTAGGAAGTTTGGAGGGGTTGGTAGGGGCCCATAAGAGATAGATTTCTGGGGGTGCCCACTGTAGATGCTCGGGGACATCTAAGAGCTTAGCTGAGAGGATTTAGAGCTAGGGATAAGAGTCCAGTGTGTGTGTTGGTGGTGGTTGGTGGGGGGGTTGGGGGAATGGAGATTGAGCCGACTCCGTAAGAACAAGCAGTGACCAGGGTGGAGGAGGCTGACCTTTGGAGCGGCTGGACAAAGGGCAGGCCACTAACTTCTAGGATGTGTTCTCAGTTCTTTCCCAGTGAGCCAGCCCACATGGAATCTGAGAAGTGCTTGCTCGGGTTCTGGAAAAAGTCCAGTTCTCAAAACAAAAGGCCCAGGAGGCAAGCAGGTTCTGGAACAACAAGCAGGTCGATGAGGATGCGTGTTCTGGAAGCGAATGCATAACCATGGTTCTGGAGGCGGTTCTGAAAGCAAGGGGACCGCAGCGACGCTCTACTCCGCAGTGCAGGGAAGAAAGCAGGCATTGTTCAAGAATCAGCACAAGCACTTGTCTCTAACAAACCGTTTAAAAACCCCATTGTAAACATTTTTAGAGCAGTCCTGGAGGGTCCCGTTGCCGGGGTGACGAGATAAAGTACTGAAGTCCCAGCAGGGGCCGCAGCCGCGCCCGCTCTCCGCCCCCAGCTCTGCAAGTCTTTTCCTAACTTTCCCGCAAGCCCAGCCGCCAGTGTGGCGCATGCGTACTGTGTTCGGCCAGCGGCCCTGGTTGCTAGGGGTTACCAGATCCCTTACCAGGAGCCTGCCTCTCTCTCACTCTGGTTAGTTGTAGTTGCTGTCGATCGGAGCAGCAGTCAACTCTGATTGGACGGAGCCAAGTTTTGCTGGCGGGGCCCGCGCCCTGCCTCGCCGGTCAGTCGCACCCTCCAGGACCGGACAGTTCGGGCAGCGCGGGTGTTCCTCCCAGGAGTGCGAGGGACTTGCTGCTCGCGGCCTCTGGGGGTCAGCGTCCAGGCAGGCGGCGATGATCCTCGAGGAGAGGCCAGATGACCCGGGCGCCAGCGAGGACAGCGACCGGCTGCAGGAGGACAGCAGCAACCCTAAGGTGGGGGCTGAGGAGGGGTGTGGATCCCCAGCCTCTTGTCCCGTGCTGTGTGGCGCGGCCTTTGCGGCCTTTCCTTCCTGGGACTATTGAAACTGAGCCCCCAAGGAGAGGCCAGAGCCTGTGTTCCAGCTCGGTGGGAATGCCAGTGGCGCAGCCAAGGACTGGGTGATCTGCCTGAAGCGAGGAATCCCCTTGGTTCTCAGAACCAAAAAGTTAGTTCTGATCGATGACAGCTCGGACCTCCACGACCGAGCAGGTGTTTTCTCTGACACCCGTGTAGCCTCCTTTCCTTAACAGTGCCTCTGCATGCACGCCCGAGGAAGTGGGTGACCATTAGATGTTAGTTTGTAGCAGCGGGCGAAACCTTCTGTCCTCTTGCCACTTTCCAGAACACACACCTGCTCCCAAACCCCTGTCTCTGGGGATGAGGGTACCTGGGCTTCCAGGAATCCCGGGGGAAATAGGGGTAGAATGGAGACCTGTTCATTCTTTGCCTAGGGGGTGTTAGGCTGATCTCACTCTGCGGCCCCAGTCTGGGTGTTTCCTAGGGATCCGTGAGTGTTTAAGTTTCTTAGTGTTTGTGCACTTTCTGTGATACTCCTACTCAACCCCCCCCCCGCCCCGGGGGGGGGGGGCGGGGTGCTGCTAAGCAGAGGCTCCTGTCACTACTCCCAGGTGCCTGCCATGGCACTTTGCCCTTCCGCTTTCCTGGTGTCAGACTGCACATTGCTCCTGGCTCATTCTATCCAGCTTTTGTGTGTATGTGGCTCAGGTCTCCTAGCAGATGGGGGAGGGGAGAGAGGGCACCCAGTCTTGGACAGATCACTCAAGGGCTCCCTCCTGCCTGGCATGCCTCATGCCACAGTGACTAGCTGGCACTAGAGAGATGGGGGAGGATGAGGGGAGAAAGAGGAAGGGAGGGAGGGAGGAAAAGAGAGACAGCTTACACCATGTACTCCACGAAAGAATTCTTCACAGGCTGGCCATGTCTTGTGGGTGCCCTTTGGAGGGAGTGCTTGTTGCATTGGGCAGCTTCCCTGTCAAGAGTGTGGGACTCTCCCAAAGAGCCGACTCAGTGAGGGAGCCTGGAAGGGCTTGGGACTACCCTAGTCCTTCTTTCTATTCCCAGGCCTGTATGGGAATAACTGTCCCCTCTGTTCTGCTAATCCTGGGGGGCAGGCCAGTTCAGGCCACTGGGTGGGAGGTTTTGTTTCTCCGTTCTCATCTCTTTCCTCTCTGGACATGGTCAGACCCTGTCCTGGTTGGACCATTGTTATTGGGGTGTCAAAGGTGATGGCAAGCTCTCCCAGAGTTAGACAGGAATTGCCACCATGGGTAGCTTTTGTTTCCAGAGGGTGGGGAGATTACACCAGGAGAGAGATGGCACCCAGCGTGGAAAACTGGGTGTAGGCCATCAGCTTCTAGAATCCATCCAGCCCTATAGATTTGTCTCTGGCTTGCTTGCCTTGTCCTTCTGCCAACACAGGTTAGCAGGTTGGCTTGGCCTCCTTGAGTGAACCAAACTAAGAAGCCGAGAACAGGCCCAGGGCCTAGAGAGCCCAGAGTGGCTGGCTGGTGCAACTCCCCATCAGGGTGGGGAGGGGATGGGGCCATGGGTCATCACTGGGCTAAGGCCTACTGCCCAACATGTTTGCAGTCCTAGCTGCTCACCAGAACCTAGGACTCCAGAGCCTTTGTAGTAGGATCTCGGAAAGATGTTTGTCATTTACTTAGTGGCTTGGAAGAGAGGAGACTGTCATGGCCCCAGTGTCCATCCTGCACAGATAGGGATGGGTCCTGAGAAGGAGGCCCGGCACTGGTACCTCCTCTGCCCCTATGCTGTCTTGTGCCAGCTATCCAGAGAGTGAGTCACCTATCTGTGGTCACCCAAGGATGACTTAATGGCCGCTTCTTTCAGAGTAAACCCACATGCCACTTCTGTGGGCACTCTTCAGTGACATGAGCCTCTCTTGGAAAGTTGGGACCACAGTCAAGGTGATTGCCTTCCAGGAACTCCATCCATGCCAAGGTGTAAGCCTTGCTTAAACCCTTGCAAGGTGCTGAGACGGCTCTTACATGACAGGAGGCCACAATTTGAATGCATGATGAGTATTGGCAGTGTCGGGGTTAATGCACACACACACACACACACACACACCACTGTGTCGTTTGGACTAGAGCCTTCTGATCCCTGTGACCACTAGTGCGCGTATTTCTTTGCCTTCTACAAAATCTTTGCCACCAAGTCTTAGGCAGGGTAAGAACCTTGCAGGGCTTGGAGGGCTTAAAGCTGTATACAACACCATTCATCCCCACTCCTTGACCTCCCCACTCCTGGGAGGAACCTCCCACACTGAGCCTGTGGCTGGAAAGAGGGGATGTCACCGATAGCTCAAGCCACCTGTCTCACATTACACAGGAGGAGCTTTCCTCCCTCTGGGGCTGGCAGAGACACACTGGAACCCAATGCCTAGTTGTCTGTGTCACAGACCAGTCCCCTCTGCCTGAGCAGCACAGGTTCATGACTGTCTGGTGGCCGTGTTCTTAGTGCTGTGGGCATGGACACTACTTGAAAAACCCTGTGGGCAGAGCCCAGGTCAGGTCCCTCTAAAAAAGCTTGTCCTGGGCTTTGCTGGTAGCTCCCTGGAAAGATGGCCAGACCCCCAAGGCATATTGTACCAGCTACATAGATGAGCTGGTGAGTCCTCGGGGCATGTAAGGTTGGTTCCAGCAGGGGCGAGCAGAACGGGCTTCCTGATGGAGATTACAACATATTTTAATTTTTAAGAGATTTTATTTTTAATTATGTGTGTGCATGTCTGTGTATGGTTATTTGCATATGAATGCAGGTGTTCTCAGAGGTCAGAGGTGTTGGAATCCCCCAGAGGTAGAATTACAGGCAGTTGTGGCATGGGTGCTAGCTAGGAACCAAACTTGGGTTCTCTACAAGAATAGTGTGGGCACTTAGCCAATGAGCCATCTCTTCATAGAACTATGTCCAGAGCCCCATCACACCGTATTTTAAACTGTGGGACCATGGATAACCCGGTGTTAGGAAAGGGGTTATATGGGGGAAGCCAATTAGATGTTGGGGATGAGGCTGAGTCTACGGCATCCATGAAGCATTGTGGGGAAGCATCTCACCCATGTTCCCAGCCAGGCCTGCCCAGCCCCTCCCTGTGACACCAGCTGAGGATCCAGCCCACAGTGACCACTTCCTTTCCTAGGGACAGGCTGAGGTTCCCTGATCTTGGCAGAGGCTATGCTGATGGGGGTTCCGTGGGCATCACCACCGTCATCCTCCCTGCAGGGCTATGACTCCTTGATGCAGAACCAGCCTGGCCAGCTGCAGAGCCACAGGGCTCGGCTCCACCAGCAGATCAGCAAGGAGCTGCGAATGCGGACGGGTGCCGAGAACCTCTACAGGTGAGCACCTGCTACTGCAGGACCCTGGACTGGGGACAGATGGGCAGATGGGCGTGACGTGGCTGCCACTTGGGTCCTAGTAGCCTCACTATATACTTTACCATTCAGCCTAGACCCTCACAGACAAACCAGGCCATTGCCACCTCTAGGCCTCCCTACATATGCTTGGTCAGGAACCAAAAGCCTCCTTAGGAGGCCCAACAGGATCTGGTGAGCCTCGGAGGCTGCTCAGAAGCTGTGTATGGTAGGCGGCTGAGCACTCCAAGGCTGAGGACCTTGTAAATGATCTTCTGACCCAGCTTCCTCTAAACACAGTAACCACTCTGTACTCTGCAAGGGAGCCCAGGGCTATGACCCACCCCCCAACATCCTCCTCTTCCCTGTCACCAGAGACCTCCTGCTCCCTGTGCTGGGGCCCAGTGCAGACACGGGGAGGGTTGGCTGTGCCCACAGCCCAGGGAACTTGTGTTGGAATCACAATGGCTTTGGAGAATGAGCTGTGTTAGAGGAGGCATCATAGAAGAGGAAGGGGGGACAGTGGAGAGATGGCTCAGTAGTTAAAAGCACTGACTGCTCTTCCAGAGGCCCCGGGTTCAATACCCAGCACCCACATGGCAGCTCACAACTGTCTGTAACTCCAGTTCCAGAGGACCTGACACCCTCACACAGACATACATGTAGGCAAAATTCCAACGCACATAAAATAAAAGATAAATAATTTTTTTAAAAAAGAGGAGGAAGGCGCCTCTGAGCCAGCCCTACTTAGCTGTTGCCACCCTGACTCTAGCAGTGGGGTCTAGCCCAGCAGCACCCTGTGGGTGGACTCTGAAGCCTGGGTGGGACAGGAGAGCTGGGTTACTGGATCTGCCTCAGGCATGGGTCTTCTCCCCTCTCCCAGAGCCACCAGCAACACCTGGGTCCGAGAGACAGTCGCCTTGGAGCTGAGCTATGTCAACTCCAACCTGCAGCTGCTGAAAGAGGAGCTGGCAGAGCTGGGCAGCAGTGCGGATGTGGAGCAGCCGGAGGGGTGTGAGACACCAGGCGGGGCATGCCCACTGTGTGGAGGGTGAAGCTGTGGGCTGGGAGCCTCGGGAGAGGTCTCTAGGCCACTAGGGGCAGTAGGTCTAGAGCTCCTATTTCTGCTTTTAGTGAAAGTGTTACTATTCCCATGATCCCCCTGGGCCTGAAGGAAACCAAGGAGTTGGACTGGGCCACACCCCTGAAGGTAAGTGCTGGCCTGTGACCTTTGAAGGACATGATCCTGAGGTGGGCTGGGGTTAGATGCTCCCTAATCTAGTCATCCCATTGAACAGGTGAGGAAGCTGAGGATGGGGAGAGGAAGGGCTGCCCTACCAGGAGCTAGCACTACCTTCCTGCTGCCTGATTCTGATGTCAACCTGGGCTAAGGGTTAGATAAAGGTTAGGATTGGGGCCCTGCCCCAGAATGGCTATGAAGGGTCTCATCATTCTGGGATCCCACGCAGAGGGTCTCCTGGCTCAAGGATGTCACCATCACCTGTTCTTTGAGAATGACTGGCTCCTGAGTGACCTGGAGAGCGTTCAGGCCCCAAAACATTCCATGTCTCTTCTTCCTGGGCCTGTTGGGTCCCATGGGAAAATGACATGACCTTATGACTCAGTGTCTGAGTCTCCAAGATGGCAGATGAAAGAATGTGTGTAAAATAGCACCCCAAGTATCCTGGCCCAGTTCTGTCTTTGGAATCCAGGACTTGGGAACCAAAGCATCAGCATCCACCAGTGTTACAGCCCCCAGGTCCTCAGCCCTTCTTCCTGGCCCCAACTACACAGACAACCTGCTCTTCCCTGGCCCCTCCCCTCCCCAGAACAGGCTATCAGGCATGGCGTGCCCCAAGGGCAATACCTGTTCTTCCAACAGGAGCTGATCTCTGAGCACTTTGGAGAGGATGGTACCTCCTATGAGACAGAGATCCAGGAACTAGAGGACCTACGGCAGGTGGGTGGGCTGCTTCCCCTCTTGTTGCTCCAGAGGCAGAAGTGGAAGCCAAGTCATAGGTTGTGTCTCAATGCAGAGGTTCATGCGGAGCCCCCACACGCTAGGAAACCTGGGAGATAGGCACAGCCAGTGTTCATGAAAGGACCTGGTGACTCCACTCTGGCCATGCTCTGTTGGTCTGGGCAGTGGCACTGCCTGTTCCCTCCCCGGGGCCCTACTTGGCCTCTTGTGCCAGGCTGCCCTCAAAGTTCCTGGGGTGTCAAGTATTCCTTGGATATGATGCCCAGGGAGATTTGAGGATGGCATCATGAGTAGTGGATCCTGGGACTGGGCCCCACTGGATTCTCCCTTGCAGGCCACGAGGACTCCCAGCAGGGACGAGGTCGGCCTGGATCTGCTTGCTGCCTACTATAGCCAGCTCTGTTTCCTGGATGCCCGTTTCTTTAGCCCTGCCAGGAGTCCAAGGCTGCTCTTCCACTGGTAGGGGCTAGCAACAGAGGTGGAGGCCCAGGGATGGGAGGCCAGGTTGTTATGGGAACTGTACCCATCCTGACACCATACTACAGGTACGACTCGCTCACGGGGGTCCCGGCACAGCAGCGGGCTCTGGCCTTCGAGAAGGGCAGTATACTGTTTAACATCGGGGCACTCCACACGCAGATTGGAGCGCGGCAGGACTGCTCCTGCACCGAGGGCGCCAGCCATGCCGCTGAGGCTTTCCAGAGGGCTGCTGGTGAGGGCTGTCGACCATAGTAGGCGGGATATGGTGCCCCTCTCTGGGGCAGGAAACAGGGCTGGTGGACATGGCCTCCCTGCGTGAAAAACTTAGCACATAAGTCCTCTAGTGGGAAGTTCAGAAGGTAGTCCTGGTGGGCATGGGAGGTCCCTGTCTGTTTGAGCACTCTCTCCATCCTCAGGGGCTTTCAGACTCCTGAGGGAGAACTTCTCCCACGCACCAAGCGCAGACATGAGCACCGCATCTCTCTCCATGCTGGAGCAGCTCATGGTTGCCCAGGCACAAGAGTGCATCTTCAAGGGCCTTCTGCTGCTGGCCTCTGACACACCCGACAGCTGTCCAGCTCAGCTGCAGTTGGCTCAGGAAGCTGCCCAGGTAAGGCCAAGGAGCCCTGCCCGGGGAACCTCAAAGAGATGGCCAAACTGTGGCCACTCAAAGAGCAGAGCTCAGTAGGACCTGAGCAGCATTGGTTTGGACCCAAGTCAGGCAGGAATGGGCACCGCCTCTAATGCTCTGTGTCATTCCCTAATGCCAGTGGCTGCCCCGGTATGTGTGGTCCTGAGAACAGGAACTGAAGCCCTGGATGTCCCGGACTGGCTCGGCTAGCAGTCTAGGGAGAGGCTGCCAGAATGTGGGACAGAATAGGTGGAGTCCAGGGTGCATAGGCAGGGAACTTAGGCTGTCTACTAGGGCTCGACTGGCCTTGCCCCTTGAGCTCCCTGGGCCCAGAGAAAGGCAGAGGCTCTATTTGGACCAGCATGCCTGTTGGCAGGTGGCAGCTGAATATGGGCTCGTGCACCAGGTCATGGCCCAGCCACCTGTCCGAGACCACCTGCCCGCCTCTTGGACCAACCTGGCACATGTCAAGGCTGAGCACTTCAGTGCCCTGGCCCACTACCACACAGCCATGGCCCTCTGCGAAGGCTCCTGTGAGTGCGTCACCCCGCATGCCTGTGTGAGCCCACAAAGGCTCTCTGCTCATACTCATGGCCTCTCTGACCCCCAGCAGCTGACAAGGGAGAGCTCCCAGGGCAGGAACACGTCTTCCAGCCCTCAGCTACCTGTGAGCCCCAAGGTCCCACACTGCCGCAGCATCCGGAAGAGCGCAGGAAGCTTGGTGAGGCATCACAGACAGGGCTCTGGGCCAAACGTGGCAGGGTGCCCCCCATAGTCACTCATCAGCTGGCATCCCTGGGTTGGTAGAAGCTGCTGAGAGAGGGGCTCCTGGGAGTGCTGGGCAGGTGGGTACATACTGGGGACAACTCTTCCTTGCTCTACTGTTTGGCTTGGCAGAACTTTCCTAGTTCGGCCAACACTGTCTGACCCTTTCCCTCTCCTGATCCATGATGAGACAGAGGGTCTGGGAACCAGCTGGGAAGGGCCCATTGGCAGGGCTCCCGTGCATTCATGTGTGGTGTGTGTGTGCCCAGCCTGACAGGGCCAGTGGGTAGGGCACCCATGCACGCATGTATGTGGTGTGTGTGTGTGTGTGACAGTGCTATGCTTGTGCACAGCGAAGGCCCACCTGAAGCGTGCCATCCTGGGCCAGGAGGAGGCGTTGCGGCTTCACACTCTGTGCCGAGTCCTGCGGAAGGTAGACCTGCTACAGGTTGTGGTAACTCAGGCACTGCGGCACTCGCTGGCCAAATACTCAGAGCTCGAGCGTGAGGATGACTTCTTCGAGGCTGTGGAGGCCCCCGACATCCAGCGTGAGCAGCCAGGGAGGGCCCTTTGGGATGAGTATGTCAGTCAAATAGCCAGGCTGAGCCCCTGCAGCTACTGCTGAGGGACCGTCAGCCAGCCAGGTGTGGTGGCACATGCCTATGGTCCCAGCCCAGCACCAGGGAGACTGAGTCAGGACAGAGTCGAAGGACAGCCTGGGTGGCATAGTGCAAACGTCTTTGGGTGGGTGGAGAGACAGCCTGGGCTGCCGAGTGGAGCCCTGGGAGGATATCAGGCCAGCATCCCCTACCATCCCCTTCCCTGCTTTCTAGGTTCTTGCAAGGCAAGAGAGGAGAGGGGCACGGTGCCCGTTGGGGCTTCCAGGTGGATCCCTAGAAGTCTCTCCATACATCATCTGTTTGGGGAACTAGTATAGCCCTGGCTGTCAGTGGGAACACCAGGCTTTGAGGAGCCAGGAAAGTCCCGCTTGCAACTGAGGGCCACACACTCCTCTGAACTGAGCCAAGCCCCACCCGTGGAACTCTGGTTCTGGGAGGTTCAAGAGTCTGGGGTTCAGTTCCAGTTCTCTTTTCCCTCCTGCCCCTGTCAGCCAAGACCCACCACGCACCAGAGGTGAAAATGCCGAGCCTGTCCCAGGTGAAGGTGACTGACCTCTTCCATCGACTGGTGAGCAAGCCCGCTCTCCCTCCCTGTCCCCCTTCCCTTTGGCCCCTCAACTGTTTCTGTCCTAGGGGATATGGGCTAAAATGGGTTTGCCAGGCAGGTCAGGGCTCTTTGACTGCCACCCAGCCAGGCCTCTACCACTTGTCTCCTTCCAGGGACCCCTGTCTGTGTTCTCAACCAAGAATCGGTGGCAGCTGGTAGGGCCAGTGCGCATGACCCGAGGAGAGGGTGGCTTTGGTTTCACACTGCGGGGAGACTCACCTGTCCTGATCGCTGCTGTTGTTCCCGGGAGTCAGGCTGAGGTAAAGGTCCTCCTCCGGCCCCTGGTGTTGAGATCCCAGACCATCAAAGTCTGCCACCGCCTCACTGATCCGCATTCTCCATAGTCCGCTGGCCTGAAGGAGGGCGACTACATCGTGTCTGTGAATGGGCGCCCTTGCAAGTGGTGGAAACACGTGGAGGTGGTGGCGCAGCTGAGGGGCATGGGCGAGGACGGCGTGAGCCTGCAGGTCGTGTCCCTGCTGCCTAGCCCTGAGCCACGTAGCACGGTGAATCCTTGGCCTGGGAGAAGATCCCCAAACTCCAGGCCTACCCAGCCCTGGCCTTCCTCTTGATTGTCCAAGAGGCCTCAGAGCGAAGGTGGGAAGGTGGCCTTCAGTGGAGGTGGCTTCCTGGGCAGTGTTCACCTGTGATGGTACCTCCACAGTGTGGCTATCGTCCTGCTCCAAATGAAGCCCACAGCCCATATCAGTGGCGGTTTGTCCCCAGACTAGAGGCTTCTAAACCAGTCTATTCCAGAGGTCACATCTTTTCAACAAGGCCATTCCAGGTTGAATGGCAAGTAGCCTTACATGGCCACTTCAGATGTCCCCGACATGTTCCTAACACGCCTATCACTCCTAGAGGGCCCTGCCCTCTTTCCAGGGTGGCCACAGATAGGGCAGGCCATAATGGCTGACCACATCTGTCCCTGTCCTGGCTGTAGGGACCCCGACGACCAGCACTGCTGTGGAGTCAGAGAGAGTGTGGCTTCGAGACGCCGATGCCTGCCCGTGCCCGCCCCTGGCCCATCCTTGCCTGGAGCCGCAAGAACAAACAAAGCAAGACTGGGAGTCAACCTGACCCCTGCACGAACAGGAACTGTGTCACCTGTCCCTGAGCTGGGCACCCTGGACCCCTGCGTGCCCCAGGTGGCTGTGGAGGCCATCTTGCTGTGTACAACACCCTGTAACCAGCTCCAGCTAGCCAGGTGTACCTAGTGCGTCCTGCCCTCTGCACCAGGGGACCAACAGGTGCCCCCTCCCGGCTTGCTTAGAACTAGAGATGTCTATTAAAAATGTCGATCAGATGAGAGGAGGCTGAGACCATGGCCTCTTTACCCGCACCAGGGATGCCCCAGTCTCTCCAGTGCTCCCACGGCTGCCCTCTGCAGAGGGCAGCAGGGCTGGTGCTGTTCCGCCCAAGCCTCTTGGCCCCTGCCATGCCCCATCTACTCTGCTGCTGCATTGGCTCTATCCTCAGATCCAGTTGCTCTGGGAATGTCCCCTCAGATATGTCTTCTTACCCTGAAGAGCAGGCCTGCTGCATAGCGGCCCCACCAGTCACCTCGCTGGCCTCCCTTCCCTTGCCGGTCTCTCTCCGTATGAGGTCCCAGCGAAGGCATTTTATCTGCAGCCTCCTTATAGTGCCCCAGCTTTCAGAGTCTGACCTTTTGCCCAGGAAACAAGTATTCTGGCCACCCGGCTGCCCAGTTCCAGCTGCTCCCATGCAGGCCTGGGCAGGTCTCTTAGAAGAGTGGGCTCAGGACCTGAACTCCAAAGGGACAGGATGGGGGCACCATGTGGGAAGCAACCCTAAACTGTGTACGGCAAAACCATGGAGATGCTCTTCCTCAAAGGCCGTGGAAGGTTTAGGATAGGAACAGAAAGACTGCCCAAGGCGCATGAAACCCTGGGCTCAATCCCCAGAACTAGAACAAAAAAAAAACAGATGGGGAACTTGTTCCCAGGGACCACCAGGGGGCAGCGGTTGCCCACTCATGCAGCCCTAGTAGGCTACAGCTCATCCAAGCCCCTTGAATCTGAGGAAGGCCCAGAAAAGAGAGGCAGGCAGCTCCACAGTCAGCAGCCCACGCCCTTACATCCTCCAATCTCTTCTATGGGGCCCCCAGGTAAGAGTCCCCAATTCTATGCTTCGGGTCTGGCTACACAGTCTAGTGTCCCGCTGCACATCACCCCGTGCGGACGTCAGCATTGCGGTCTAACGAGGGCGAATGTAGACCATTAAGCACGTGAGTCAGGAAGATCCAAGCACGACTTCCTTCCGAAGCAGTCGAGGTTCCCAGGGGACCCAGGTGTGTCCCCTCCTTCTTCACCTGCCCTCTTAGGACAGTCTCCAGTGCAGCAGAATGGCCAAGGTCACTCAGGCTCCTCAGCTCTTGTTAATTTTATTAATAAAACTGTGTGTCAAGGAGGCCATTACATGATAATCAGAGAAGACAGGCTGGGCAGCCCTTGTGGAGGGTGGTGAATGCGAGGGCCCTCCCTCCCCCACTCCTCCCCCACCCCAAGCAGGCATGCAAGCACACACACACACCTTGGATGGTCTGTCAAGACGAGGGAAGGAGCTGCCCCTCACCTACACAGTGACTCTAGGCTGCCACAGCCTGATGCCACACTCTGCTGACCGCACCAGGCCCAGGCCTTTGTTCCTGGGCCCTTGCTAACTGAGCTCCTCCACCTGAAATCACAAATCTCCTGCTCAAAAGTCACCGCTTTAGGGGTCCCTCTTAAAGTTGTTCCTGTGCCATGGTGACTCCTCGCAGCAGGAGCCATTGTGTCTGAGTGGCTTATCCATGCCTTCTCCCAGTGTGAGACGAGTCCCTGGGGCACACTGTCCCTGGGCAGGACAGCGGTCCCTGGCTGAGGCCCAGCTGCCATGGCAGGAGAGCTCCTAGGACCATGGTTCCCTGGGTCTAGAGCTCTGTCTGGGCTAGGACTGTGTGGTAATGGAAGCCCTACCTAGCCCTCTGTGTGAACTTCTTTAGACAGGAAAATAGGTGTGTGTAACATAGGCCGGCACCGTGGGAGCCAGCCAGAGAGCCGTGTATGCTGGAGGGTACTAGCCCTGATCTTAACAATGCATGGCAGCCACCCCAGTGGGCCAGCTGATGGACACCCCCACCCCCGCAAGGAATGTGAGCAAATGGGTTCTGGCCCATTTACCCTGGCATGTTTCTTGCCACCACCCTGCCCCACACTGTTCCCCAAACCTTCCTACCTAGCTGGCGTCTTCTCAGCCTTCAGAGTCCATGTCCCTTTCTTGGGCAACTCTTGTTTGTCCACACCCCCGCTCTGAGCTGCAGCCCCTTCTGGCTCAGCCACATAAATGCTAACTACTGTGGATCATAGGTGGGCCCTAGGGCCATGAACAAGGACCAGGCCAGCTGGTCAGTGAGGGCCCTGAATACCTGAGGAAGACACATGACATCTGTCACACATATGTGCTGCCTGAGAGGGAAGAACGGGGACCGGCCTGTCTCCTCACAGCCTGCGCAGACCCAGCATCCAGGGCCAGCAGGGAGAACATACGGCTGAGAGAAGAGGGGTGTCCCTGTGTGCTTCTCGTGCATACAACCCAAGGCAGCACACGCCGTGGAGGGGTGCTTCATTTTCAGAGCGGCTCCCTGGGCAGGAGGCTGAGGCATGTGTATGCTGCGATTCCTTTCTGCTTTGCCAACAAAAAACTGCCGAGAGGGGAAAAGGCAAACTCTGTTTTGCTTGAATCAGCAGTGAGAGGCCTGGAGATTAATGTGGGAGAGGGAGGCGCAGAAGAGAGAGTGGGGGTGGGGAGAGAGTAAGGGCGGGGTGCGTGTGGACTGGGAGGTTTGGTGGTGGATAGTCAAGTGAAGATGTTCAGGTGGAAGGACCCTGCTACTTCTGGGGCTACTGCCTTCCAGGTCCTTCCTTTTGCATGTGTGCTTTGGGTCTGAGGCCCAGCCCAGAACCTCCACCTATACCATGCCTACCCCCACGCCCATCAGTGTTTTATTTTGTCCATTGTTCCCAGGGATTTGTAAGGTCAGCTGCAGGCACGGGAGCAAGGGACAGGAGAAATCAGTGCACCAAGCTCCCAGTCCAGAGGGAGGTGTGCCCCTGGATTACTGTCATCCTTGAGTGAACTGAGACTGCGTGGTTAGGACATCCAAGGAAGCGGGGTGAAGATGCAAGTCAGACATTTGGCCTGCCTGGTGGGATACCTGAGTCAGAAGCCCATAGTAGAGGGCTTAGTGGAGTGTCTGGCTGGGTACTGGTTCTGAGCGGGTGACCGGTGCAGGGCAGATGCAGGGGAACGGTAGGGGCTTGGGCCACTTGGAGTTGTAGCCCAGGTGAGGGAAAATGATGGCCAAGCCAGGACATGAGACAGATGTAGTGGGCTGTGCCTCAGTTTCTCAGAATAGGGAAGAGAGAGTGGAGACTTGCCGCTAGCCTCAGAGAAGCAGGATCACTCCAGCTCACACTAGCCCGGCTAGAAAGCCACCATTAGGGCTCGAGAAAGCCCTATGATGGTCAAACTGCAGCCATCATACAGTGGCCTGCCATGATTCTCCACCAAGAACACAGACCTACATCTCTGCTGGGTGGGGCAACAAAACTCCTGGGAGACTTTGGGGACCCAGGATCCTGGCTCCCTCAGAGACCCTGTTCAGAGAGAAGAAGATACCGGATAGGCCCACCACGGGCTCTGTTCTGGCCCAGGATAAAGTCCTTTAGGCCACTGCACCCCTACAAGTCACTCAGACTATCTTCCTGAGGTTCCTCCCCCAGCTCTGAGGCGGGCGGGGGGGGGGGGGTAGGCCCCAGCCCCAGCACCTCATCCCAAATCGATGTCCTCAGCACGCTGATCTTGTGTGACAGGTGGAACAGGGCCAGGAGCCCCGCCCCAGCTACGAGGCGCCAGCACTGCTGTTAGGGACACACTCCCCCTTCACTGTCCTCCTCTGTATCCCAACTTCACTCCCCTTATACTCCCCTTGTCCCCTCCAGCCCTACCTCCCTCCAGCCCTCCCCTCTCTCTCATCCTTTTCCCTACACCTTGGCTTTCTCCTCCTCCTCCCTTTTCTCTTTCCCCACCAGCTTTCCACCCCTACCTCCATCCCTCCCATCACAGCTCAGCTTCACCTCCCAGCCTCCATCACCCTATTCCACCGTTGCTTAGGTCAAAATCACCTTATCACTGCCATCACCACCGTCAGCTTCGCCCTGTGCCCATTAACTTTTGTCGACTTGACACAAATTAGAGTCACCTGGGGAAAGGAAACCCCAGCAAGGAACCGCCTCCATCGGATTGGCCTGTGGGCAAGTCTGTAAGAGCATTTTCTTGATTGATGATTGGTGTGGGAGGACGCAGACCACTGTGGGTGGTACCACTCCTGGTCAGATGGTCTTGGGGGGCAAAAGTAAGCAAGCCCAGCAAGCCATGGAGAGCAAGCCAGTAAGCAGCTCTCTTCTTCCTGCCTGGCTCCTGCCAGCCTGGCCTTAGCCCACCAGCGCTGGCATCAACCAACACCCTAACCTATCACCATCTTCACCATCTCTGGTACTTAAGTGTCTGGTCTGGGCCTAGGCAGCCATGGGGATGTGACTCCAGGACGTGGAGTAGGGTTAGGAGTGGTGGACAGCTCTGGTGGGACCTACTGATGCTGGCACGCAAGCGGACGCCATGGGAGAAAGTAGAGAGAGAGCGTAGTCTCTCTCTGGAGGGAAAGGCAGTGTTACCTGAGGCTCACAGGAAAGTAATGAACAGCCTGGAGTCTACAGGGAGGGGCCTGGGAGCCTCTAGAGGGGAAGTCAGGTTGGGTTGGAAGATGGGGAGGTAGCTCTGCCAGACCCATGCTTTGGCTAGGATTGAGGTGGCAGCCCTCTGTTGCAGGAGTCCAAGCTGGGTTGTGGACTTTAGACTGGGGTTGGGGGGAGCTGAGCAGAGTGGGGGAAGAGCTGAGCAAGAGGCCTCTCAAGTCTGAGGTCCCATCTTCAGGGAGCGGTCTCTACCTCAGTTCTCACATTGGGTTCTCAGAGTTCCCCTGTCATCCCAGGAGCCCCTGGAGGCCTGTGACCAAGGCCTACCCCATACAGAGGGTCCACATTAGCTGCCCTGTGTGTCCACCTTGGGGTGGCCCAGGCTCCATGCCCATGCATAATGCAGTATTTACCTGAGGGTGATTGGCAGCCACTCTGACTTCCCCTCCCCCGCAGCCCGAGACGTTGAGCCAGACGCGCATTAAGGCGGGAGTGACTTATCGAGCTGTCCGGGGGAGCGTTTTAAGACAGAATTATAGGGGAGAGGAAAAAGATTTTTACCAAATTAATGAAAAATCAATCTGGCCTCAAAAATCCATTAGCCTTCATAATGCGCCTGTTCCAGGCTGAGCCGCACAGTCCAATATCGGCTGTTAAATACCGCAGTGGCTCCCCTGCGGCCCGCCATTCATTACAGACGGCCAGTGTTTACTTCTAAGAGTGACACCTGCCCCCGTTGTCAGCCCAGAGCTCTTGGCTCCACGGCCCCCAGGAGGCCGCAGGCTTGGACCCTCCATCCAGGAAGCGAGCCATCGGCTCCCTGACACACACCCAGAGGAGAGGGACCAGCCTGGGAAGCCACAGGGAGAAAGTGCAGACCTCAGTGGATGGTAGTGAGGGCAGATCAAAATGTACGGCTGTGGAGAGATGGCCGCATCCGTGAGGAAAAAGTGACTGGTGCGGGTCAGGTAACCATGAGGAGGAGGTGACCAAAGGATGAGGCCATTACTGTGGAGGTTAAGTGACCACTGAGTATAACGGTAGTAATGTGAACGGTGAGAGTGGGTGACCACTGAGAAAACTGACCGTTGCATGAGGTGACCTTGGAGCGTAGTGACCAGGGGACGAGACAACCGTGAAGATAAGGTGACTATGAAAGTTGCCATGGGGACATCACCAGGGTCATGCTCCATAAAGGTGACCACGGGCAGCTGGGTACCCTGAGGACCTGGGGGCAAACTGCCTACAGAAGCAGGCGGCTTTCCTGTCCCTTCCTATCCAAACAGAAGGAGAGCTGGGATCCACGGCCTAAGAATGGTCTTGTCGCTAGGCCCTTTGGTCCTCATACCTAGGCCACATGATGGGTGGGCAGCCCAGGGAGGCCAGCAAGGCTGGGGTAGCTGGAAAGCCTAGGGTGCCTGAGGAGACCCTGAGACTAGAACAGCTAAAGGAAGCTAGGGAAGCCCAGGGTGGCAGGGGTGGCAGGGAAGCCGGGAGGCCCGTGAAGGCTGAGAGGCCAGAGAGGCGTAGGACAGGTTGCATGCTGTTGAGGTCATAGAGTCCAAAAGGACCCATTCAACAGGAGGCCTAATGAGGACCACAGACAGGCTTGGCTCACAGGGCTTCTGCCTCCCACTTCCATTTTGAGCCACCTGTTGGGCGAGGCTGAAAATGTGCTACTATGTGTACTACGGTACTGCGTGTACTATGTGTACTACGGTACTGCGTGTACTATGTGTAACTAAGGTACTATGTCTGTAGTGCGGCACCTGAATTACAAGACAGTTCTCAGGAAGGGGCTGGAGATTTAAACACAGACACACACAGACAGGGACACGGGTCATCCTTGAGACAAGAATGCCCCCTTTATTGTGTTCAGGGGCAGCTTATATAGGGATCCTCAACTGATAGTCACGCCCAGCCAAACCCACCAGAAACCACTCCCCTGCCATCAGGAACTCCTGAGGGTCTCGTGCTCAGAACAGCTGCAAACACAGGAAAACAAGTTGTTTTGTTCAGAGCAGCTGCTAGCATAACATGTCGTTTACAAGAAATTCAGGGTCTGGGCGTCCCCAGTCCCCAACAACAATGGTTATCTGAGATTACTCTGTGCCCTATACCAGGCAGGTCCGTGGCTAGAGACTGGATAGGTTTTTTTTTTTTC
This sequence comes from Alexandromys fortis, assembly GCF_014885135.2. NCBI lineage: Eukaryota > Metazoa > Chordata > Mammalia > Rodentia > Cricetidae > Alexandromys > Alexandromys fortis. Next base: position 1,672,713 of record NW_026067930.1, on the reverse strand, counting down.
ATTAAATCAACAACAACAAAAAATTTTTTTCTTTCCCTTTCTGTGGAATATTGTCTTGAGACACTCACTGCCATCCTGAAGCAGCCATATCTACAGACCCTAGAGGGAAGGCAGGCAGGCACCTATATTGGCTTCCTCAGGTTTCCCCCTTAGACCTGGCTTTGAGCAGGGCAGCATTTCTGGGGAAATCTCATGCTGAAAAAAAAAAATCTGGCATTCAGTGCCCCTCGGTAGCCATGCAGACAGCACCATACCCAAGTCTTGCTCCTCGGGGTCCCCTTGCCTGATTCTGCTCTGGCCAAGACCACGTGGCCTCCAGTTCACCTGCCTTGCCCAGACCACATTGTGTAAATAGAAGATTCCACATTCCAGAAAACTCAGCACCCAAAGCTGCCAAATGAGAATTGTCTGGGGTTTTGTTTTGTTTTTGTTTGTTTGTTTTCATTTTTTTGTTGTTGTTCTGTTTTTTTTTTTTTCTCACTCATCAGTTCATAAGAGAGTCCCAAGTGTGGAAGATGTACCATGTGATGTCAATTGCCCAGTGAGCCCTAGTCCTGGCTCCTGCCCCAAAAAGCAGGCAGGTTTGTAATAGTCTAACAGGAGAACCCAGCCACCTGCTCACTGCTCACCAAGCCCCCTGTGGAGCCAGATCGCCTGCCAAGGCCTTGTAGATTAAATCCCAATTCATTAGTGGTGGGAAGTGTGGGCAGCCCTATGCCCTGCAGTCTAGAGCGGTTCCCTGGGCTGTCAGACCCCACCAAGTAAAGCAACTTCCCACTATTGATCTGTGGCCACGTAGACCAGCTGCAAGTCGTGCAGACAGACAGAGGGCAGGAGTAGCTCCCCCTGTGTGATATGATCGTGGGCCCATTCTGGAAGGTTTTCCAGGACCGGTAGCAGAATTCAGGTCATCAGCAGCTACATTCCTCACTGCTGGCACATGTTGTCCTGCTTGTCAGGGTCTCCTCCTACATCTTCCTCGTATGTCTGTCTTCCGGGCTCAGGAGAACATCTCGGGGGCTCCTGCCCTTACTTTCTTTGTCAGTGCCTGCTTCCCTTTCTGGCCTGTGGATCTCACGTTGCCTGTAGGTGTCCCCTGGCCTCAATCACTAGCATCATGGTCTCTATGGGAGTGTCTGTGTCCCGGGGCACCCAAGGCCAACCAACCAGCAAGACAGTCACAGTCTGGTTGCTAGAGGTGCAGCTGAGAGCCAGCTAGCCTGTGTGCAGGGCCTGTTGGAACAGTGGCTTAAGCGTTTCTACCAACGCTGGGAAACATCGCACACTTCTGATGGAGAAGCATTCCTGCTCCTACAGCCGTGTCTGGATGTACTAACTCCCAAGAGGCCAATCCAGCCCGTGTCTAACCAATCAATAGCCAGGCACATCCTGAGCAGCGCAGATCTGCTGACCCAGGCTGGGCCTGCTCCCTCCTGCTCTCCTCATCAATAGCGGATCATCCGGACCCCTGCTGGTCTCAGCCCCTTGGGGAGAGGCAATGCTGACCTGGCCCTGTAGCCATACCAGGGCGCCATCCTGACACAGAGGCCAGACAGTCAGGTGGTGGCATCTAGGCCTTGCCACCACTCGCCTGTGAGGGTCTCCTTGGGGATCCCAGATCCATCTGGGTGGGCTTTTGGAGACGGGGGGTGGGGGGCTTGAACCAGACTCTGTGTGGGATAACACAGTCCCCGTGTTATTCATCAGTGAGTAGTAATGAAGGCAACTAGAACTTCTAGAACCCACACACAACCTAGGGGCTCTGACCTGACCTCGGAGGCTTTGCCTATCAGGTAACCTGGCCAGGATGGCTTCCCAGGTTGCAGGACTGGATCCTGTGCCAAGAGACCAGCTGCACAAGAGTTTGGGGGGAGGGAGTTCCAGTGGAGATGTCCACTTCCTGCCTCAGCACATCTGGCCTCTGTTTCCTTCCCAGCTGTGGTCAGGGCAAAATAGACACATAAGACAACATGGATCTGAAGGTATTCTCTGTTTTATAACGCACGTGATCACGTGATCTGTCCGTTCACGTGACCCAAGTGAATCTTGGCTCATGGTGGAGGAGCTGGGCTCCAATGGTTCCCTTGGCAAGCACCCCATCCTGATGGGTCAAGTAGTAACAGGGGCAACACACGGACAAGGACAGCACCTGCTACTGGGTGCTCAGGCACCAGGACAGAATAACCCGAAGAGGGAAGGGAACGGGTTTTGAAGAATGCTTAGGTATTCCCCAGGCTGCCTGAAGAGGCTTTTAGTAGCACCATGTGGGCAGGGGGGATGGGGAGGATGTTAGGCAGCCAGTTAGCCTGATGCAGAGGAGGACCTGTGGACAAAGGTCACCTGGCCGCTGTGAGGAAGTGGCTAGAGAGACTCTGATCTCCTCCGCAGGCACTGGACTAAGACTTGGTCTCCTGTTTCAGCACCCAGAGAGGCTCAGAGACCTGCCAGGGTCACACAGCATATGGGATCCAGCCAGGTCTGATCCTTACCTCCTCGAATGTTCAGGGCAGTTGACTGCATCTGCCTGAAGACAGGCCCTCCTCTGCCACCATCGTCTATCCCCCTACTGCAACTGTTCCCAGCGGGAGCTGGGACTCTGTGCCTTCTGCCTCCTGTGGTCCCCATTGTGGTCCCCAATGAGTGGCTTGACCAGGGCCTGGGACTCTCCTGTTCTTAGAACCTAGTTTAATGAATATTCTTAAAGAGGAGGCTCAATCAATTACCCCAGAGCAAGGCTGTTTCTCTGACCAGGACCAGCAGCATCCTACACCTGGAAAAGCCTCCTGGCTGATCAATGGTGAGCGATCAGTCCTTTAAATCCTCCTGACTGGCGGCGCCTGTCTCAGCCTCAGCAGCAGTGTGCCCTCTGCCCCTGCCAGGTCAGCAACCTTGGCCCAGTGTACAGGGGGCCTGGGGATTCAGAGACTTGGGGCAGAGAAGACAAAATGGCTCCCTTAACTCGGCCCTGACACTGGCCACATGAGCATTCCTGTCCTCAGCTGGCACCTCCTAGTGATCCCAGATCACCATGTAGGTGGGTGACAACGGTGCTCCGGTGATCATGCTGGCCTGGCCTGGTCCCACCCACCTGATGGTGTTTCCAGGTTCTCTTACAGGCCGAGCAGGGACTGCCTACCACACAGCCACCACAAAGTGTCCTTTCGGCCGGTGGATTGTCCCCTGTGCCCAGCACTGCTTCACTCCCCTGAAGTGGCTCTCTAAATGACAACTGCATGTCCTCCAGCCCTGTTCTGTCCACAAGACTCCCGAGTCAGGCCTGGGATGGTCGCCACCCATGGAACTGCACACAGTTTTCATAGCAGCCTCCCAGGAAGTCCCTGGCTTGTTAGTCCCCTGCAATCCCTCCTGGGAACAGTTAATGTGACACAGGGGCCACACTTGCTGCCTAGGCCCAGCGACCTCCATCACCGCCTCCTCAACTTCTAGAGCCCTTGGCTGGTCAGCTTGGCCCCACCCTACCCCAGGAAGTACAGTCAGACACCTACCTCATCCTGCCCAGAGGGACTGGAACCGTACCTCCACAGCCTATTAGGAAATACTCCAAAGTTCCCTCTAAGGCATTTTCGGCAAAGGTCAGTGGCATTAAAAGTAGAGTACTGCTGGGCCATTCCCATTATCCCCTACAACCTTCCGTCTTCCCACGGCGGTCCTCTGACCCACTGATGGCACCTCCCTGGCTGAGCCCCTACTTCTGTATTTCCTCTATAGTCTTCTGTCAGTGAGAGCACCCACCCACACACACACCCCAGAGTGTTCCCCAGGGTACCCTCATCTGCGTGTGTCCCTGAGGATCTGAGAATAAGTACCTTTCAACATGGCAGGGCAGAGGGGCCCTCATCTGGGAGGATGAAAAGCCAAAAGAGGCCAAAATGAGGCAGGAGAGCAGAGGCTCCCGGAGGAAGCATGGGGGAGGGGAGGGCAGCAGGGTTGTGTCCAGCATAGATTGATGTCTCTGGCGGCCGGCAGCCCAGAATGTTTTTAATGGTCCCTAAAGCCCTCGGTCAGCCAGCGCTGAGCTCAGCAACTGCTTTGGCCAGTCAGGAGGGTGTGGACCACTGGGAGCCCACTTCAGGCCTCAGCCCCCCACCCCCGACTTGCCTCCCTCCACGCTGAGGATTCCAACCCCCCCCCACTGCCCCACACAAGAACTCAGGGCAATGGACACAGCCATGTCCTGAGCTTCCCCCAGAGTCACAGGATGACCCCTGTGTGCTGGGCTGGAAATATCCCACCCTTGGAGCCTTTCTGGGTGCTTCCCCTGAACCCCACCCCATTTGTCACGGGCTGATTAGGTACTGATAGCTGCATCCCACCTGCCCAGTTAGGGTAGGCCAAGGCCCCCTGGTGCTCATCCATCATATGTCCTCCATCTTGCTCTGTGCTGGGGGGCTTTGGGAGGCAGATTTCCGACAGAGGAAGCCAGGACTGAGAGTACCTGAATGGGGGTGACTCCTCATACTGAAGCAGGGAAGCAAACTTCCAGCCCCTACCACCATCCTCACCTGGAGGTAAACCAAAACCTGTGGGCACCTGCCCATGTCACGGGTAGCCTGTCTAACGAGTAGGCCTCCCACACCTTACAACCTACCCAAGGAGCTCTAGGCCTCAGTTTGCCCAAGACCTAGACATAGGGCATGGGAGGCCAGCTAAGTACTGCTGGCCATGGGTGCCAGAAGAAGAAGCATGAGGGCCAGCTGCTCTTCCAACCTCCCTCGGGCTGTCCTCTGAACCCCTGGCTTGCTGCCCAGATTCTTGGGGCTTCCTAGAGCTTTCTCTGAGCCTTCAGGCATGGGTGGTGGCCCCTTAGCTCTTCTGGGAAGCGTGGGGGGCGGCTTTGAATTCAGAATGTTGCCTGGCCTGGCTCAGCAACTGTCCAGGGTTCAGGCCTGCACCCAGGCTGTGCAGTTTATAACTCTGGAAGACATCTGGAGAGGTGCCGCCTCAAACAGGTCCCGGAGATACAGGAGGCCACAGAGAACAGAGCAGTGTCCCTGGGGCCACAGCCGGGGCCACACCAAGCAAGCACCTCCCTCAGTCCTGTCTTAGTTACTTTTCCATGGCTGTGGCAAAACACCGTGTCCTAAGCAACTTAGGAAACATTTCGTTTAGGGCTTTATGGTTTCAGAGGGTTAGAGGCAAGGTGGCAGGAATGGCCGAGCGGTCACATCTTGATCCACAAGTAGGAGGCAGAGAAACACTGGGGATGGTGGGAGTGTTTTGAAACCTCAAAACCTGCCCTAGTGGAACACCTCCTCCAACAAGGCCACACTTCCTAACCCTTCCCAAACAGTCCCACCAACTGGGGACCAAACATTCGAATATATGAGCCTGTGGGCGCCATTCGTATTCATGCTGCCACAAGCGGTCTCCCTGGAGGACTCAGAGGCCATAGAGTTACCTGAGGGTAGTGACAACCACATTTATTGAACATGCCTGTACTCTTCATGGATCTGTGGGTTCTACTTCAGAAAGTGGGGGTGACCAGCATAGGCTGGATGGGCCTACTCTTCACACAAGAGTCTCCAGAAAGCATATAGGCACTCCAAAATATGTCTTTTATTTGTTTGTTTGTTTTAAATATTTATTTATTATGTATACAATATTCTGTCTGTGTGTACGTCTGCAGGCCAGAAGAGGGCACCAGACCTCATTACAGATGGTTGTGAGCCACCATGTGGTTGCTGGGAATTGAACTCAGGACCTTTGGAAGAGCAGGCAATGCTCTTAACCGCTGAGCCATCTCTCCAGCCCCTGTTTATTTGTTTGTTTGTTTGTTTTTAATGAATTGGTGTTTTTGCTGCATACATGCCTGTGTGAGGGTATTAAGTCCCCTGGAACTGCAGTTACAGACAGTTGTAAACTCCCATGTGTTTGTTGGGAATTGAACCTGGGGCCTCTGGAAGAGCAGTCAGTGTTCCCAACCTCTGGGCCCTCTCTCCAGCCCCAAGACATATGTTTTAAATAGCAGCAAGCCCTTTGTCAGCCAAATATATCTCAAAGTAACACTTGGGGGTGCAGGAAATGGGGGGGAGACACACCTAGGCTGGGGTGGGTCCGTTGTTTTCCTGTGTGCTTCTAATAGCTGCATCGGGGGAGCAGACACCAGCCTCAGAGCATCTGACTGAGGAGAAATGCAGATTCTGCCTTCTCCCAGGGATGGGTGAGGAGACAGAAGGGTTCCTGGAGACGCCACTGTCCTCCTGCCTCCTTCCATATTTCAGCCTCCCACTTTCCCAGCTCCACCCCCACAGCCTGGATTAATTTGGGAAGGACAATGTTTATATTAACCGTTCATTTATCGACGTCTGCTTGCTGGGTCAATGGCCAAATTTATTGTCTCACAAGATGGGCCGTATCGAGCCAAGCAGCCTCCTCGCTCCCCCCAACAGTCTAGTGGGGGGGGGAGGACAGGCACTGTCAATATAAAGAGCGCTGACCTTGGGCCTACTAGTCTCTGCTGGGAACTGGGGAAGGAGAGGAGGGAGCCGGCAGTAGGATCACCCCTGAGCTCGTGAGCACACACACACACACACACAGTGGAACCCTGATAGCTCAAGTGTCACTGCCCCAGGCAGAGGACAGAAGACAGAAAAGTTGGGTCAGTAGTCAGTGCCCACACACTCCCAGGGTACCTGTCGTGCCTAGCCCAGGCTGCCGATACGATGGGAGAGGCAGTCACCAGATGATCCAGGAGCCAATGTAGATGAGCAGTGCACAGAAGGAGCGGCCAGGGTCCCAGGCCCTGCAGCGTTGGCCCAGAGCCCAGGGGCATCTGAGGTAGGGAGGGAGCTGGGGAGTCTCCTCACCTGGTAGCCACACCAGCCTTTTCCAGGAGGAGAAGGAGCTGAGGAGGGTGCATGAGGCCTCTGCTCTCTGCCCCTCTAGACTAGCCATACAGTCCTGCCGTATCAGGAAGGGGAGAGGTAGTGAGGTGAGGCCAAAGGTCCTTACAACCGCAGGGCTTGCCTGTGTCGTGTTCCTGGGGTCCAAGTGAGCCCTGTGCCTACGTTGTCTGCCACCATAGCATCCTCTGGGAAGAACCCAACCCTGAGCTCTGGCCTCCACAGTGGCTTGGGACACTCCTCAGGTGAGCAACTGGGCTCTGCTGAGAGCCCTTAGAGGACAGAAGTTGGTGTCAACAACCTGAAAGCCTGGCCCCTGTTCCCCAAGCTCAGCTCTGTGACCACCAGGCTCTCCTGCCCCTCCTGTCACCTCTTGGTTATTTCATGCGTTCATTCAACAATGCATACGTCCTAAGTACCTATTGCGAACCAGTCTCTGGGGAACAGCCATCAGTAGCAAAGGGATTCGCCTTCTGCAACAACCCGAGGCTGGGGTACAGGCAGCAAGGCTGAGGTACAGGCTGTAAGGCTGGGGTACAGGCTGCAAGGCTGGGGTACAGGCTGTAAGGCTGGGGTACAGGCTGTAAGGCTGGGGTACAGGCTGCAGGGCTGGGGTGCACACTGCAAGGCTAGGCAGTGCAGACCTCAAGGCTGTGTGCAGGCTAGGTGGGTATGATCATACACAGAGAAACGTACAGACAAGGTAAAGAGTTTTACTTAGGGACCTACACATGTAAAAGTCCCGAGGCAGGTACTGTGGGCAGCAGAATGATCTGGAACACGAGAGAGACAGGCATGGCAGCAACCCAGGGGACTGTGGGACTCTGTGGAACTTACCAAAGCTAGAGGACAGTATGGAGGTCTGTTCTGTGCAGGTTGGGAATATATTCTGGCGTCTTGTTTGTGGTGTTCCTTGTTTACTTTTTTGTTTGTTTGTTTGCTTTTTGGGACAGGGTTTCACCATGTAGCCCTGGCTGGCCAAGTACTAGCTATAGAGACCAGACTGGCCTTGAACTCACAAAGATCCATGAGCCTCCGCCTCCCAGGTAGTGGGATTAAAGTGTGCAGCACCACTGCATTCTGGTGTCATAAAGGAGAGTTGTGTAGGGTGGGACAGGAGCGGTCCAGGGACCAGAGCCACACAGGGTGGGCTTCTGTGGTGTCTCCTGCAGGTTGCCCACCAAGAAGTCCGTCCTCCCCCCCCCACCACCACTTTCCACTCTGCCTAGCACTTTCTAGACTGTGTTTCATTCCATGGCCACCAGAAGGCGCACGGAGCCCAGGTAGGCACACAGCTCTGTGGCGGCCAGGGGCTAGTCACAGGGCTCATTCGTCCACCAGCAGCTCATCGACGGCTTGGGAACCACAGCAAGGTTGATTGAGATGCCACACTTGAGTTAGAATCTCCAGGAATGGTGATGAGCAATTGATCAGCTCATCAGGGGAGCTGGCCCTGGAAATGGAGAGGGGAGGGGAGACTAGGGAGGAAAAGGGGAGGGTGGGAGGGAAGGAGAGGGGGAGGCAAAGCAGGGCAGAAGGGAGGAGGCGGGCACAAACCCAGCTCCACACCCCCCAGGTCTTACTCATGACCTGTTTCTCTCTCTGTGACCCCCAGATCCCCAAGCCTGTGCTCCCTCCAACCGAGATGGGCGCCCAGCCAGACCCAGATGCCTCTCTGCAGTTCCCCTTTATACACATAATTAATCGCTTTATTTCCTCGAGCTGTTTTAGTTTGTAGACAAATGATTGAGGATTTCCAAGTCCCCTTGGTCTCCCCTGTCAGCAGCAGCTTGCATTACTGTGATTGAGCGGTTGCAACTTGCAGCCCCATGGTGACAGGTCACAAGTACTGAGCCACACCCACCTTAGACTCAGTCCCTGTGACTCCACCAGGACCAGGCTGCACGGCAGCATCCAGTCCTTCCAAGCAGCCACAGCTAATCTGCTCAGTGCAACTGGACTCCAACCCGCTGTCTTTCCCGTGAGGACTCTCCCCGTGTTTTTTTCCAGGCTTGCAGGGGGTTTCTTTTCCGTGCTGGGTCATGCTCTGTAGTCTGAATGGGCTACAGTTCACTCGTGTGTCACTTGCTGAAGGGAAGCCAGGCTATTTAGTTTGAGTCACCACAGACAAGGCTGCCGGAAATATCTGTGTGGGTTTGGTGGGGGTCACCAAGCTGGTTGGAGAAAGCCAGAGTGCACCACTACCAAGCCCTGCGCCTCCTTCTACAGGAACACACACACACACACACACACACACACACACACACACACTCCCACCCTTCCATAGAGGTTCTGGGCTGCAAGGGAACTGTTTGCTGCTCTGTGACAGGCTCCCTACCACCTGGGGATACTCACCACTGCAGAACACAAGCCTCCATTCCCCTGCCCCCGTGGGGCTCCTTGCTACCTCTGGCTCCAGTTACACAGACCCTATCTAGCAAATCATAGTCAAACCCCCTTTCCTCCCTCTGTCTCCCTCTCTCTTCCCTCCCTCCCCATCCCTCTCTCCCCCCTCTTCCTCTCTCTCCTCTCTCTACCCCTTTTTTCCTCCCTCCTTCTCTCTCTTCCTTCCCTCCTCTCCCCTCCCTCTCTTTACACCTGTGTCCCCCCCCCCATCGCTCCCATACTTCCCCCCTGTGTCCTGCCTACATATGGCCTGACCCCACACATTGGTGTCATAGTGTCCTTTTGGGCCCTCTCTCGTGTGCCTATCAGCCTGATGGTTAGTGACTCTCTGGTTGCCTCACTCAGCTCTCCGAGCTTGTGGCTGCCTCCTTCCTGGTTCTCTCTCATTTCTGGGTACCCTGACCTCCAAAATGCAAACTTTTGAGACTCGGGACCCCTGAGAGGACCCTAGTCTGTAATCATGAGTCTGAAAGGGAGTCCAACACTCCATTGAGGCACCTTACCTTTCTGATTTCCTTCTTTGTGTGTGACCAGTCCTACCCTGTTGGAACCTTCCAGTATCTTCTCTGTCCTCAGCACTGTGAAGTTTCATGGTTGTCTGGGTCTCTTTCTACCAGGTAGCAAAGCTAGAGCCTGTTTATGTGGTTGGAGGGGGGTGTTTCTTTCTGTCTTTGGCACAGTCTGCTTAGTCTTATCTCCTCATTTTTGCTCTGGATAACAACTAAAAACCTTTGCTCTCACCTAAGGAAACTCACAGAACATCCCTCTGCAGGGTTCTCAGCCTCAATTCATCCCCACTCATGCCCAGCCTAGGCCACAACTGTCCTAGCCCTCTTCCATGTATAGCCATTGGGAAACCCAACAGAGTAACCAGAGGCAGATGGGAACAGAGGTCTGGGCAGCAGAGAAGGGTATTTGGAGGTCTTAGGATATCGTCTGGAGTTAAGTTCACCTTGAGTATTGATTATCTATTGATTATTTAGTATTGATTATCTATTGACTATTCATAATTTGGCAGAGTAGCCTAAAACCCATCCCTGTAGCTCTGGTTCCCTTTGTCTAAGGAAGCTAGGTTGGTTTGGGGTACCTCCTAAGTCCCCAGAAGCCCTTTAGGGTGTCAATAGAGAAGACATGGTAGGGATACAGTTAAGAAGCGATCAGAGGGGCCAACAGGGACCATAACCACCCAGTCACGGGTCTGCTTATCCTAGCTCTGCACTCTGCCTATCGTGGGTTCCGAAAGAGCCACAGCAGGTGCCATGTTCCCTAGGAAATCCTTCCTCTCGGCCAGCTGTGTCAGCCTGGTCCGGGTGTATCATTCCCTAACCTGGTGGGTGAATTCTGGACCATTTTCTCTGACCTCTGCTGCGGACTCGGAGTTAGGATTCTCTGTGCTACATAGAAGCCCACCCTGCCCTCCTCAACAAGATCTCCACTCTTTCTCTTTCCCATCCTGCCCATTGATCCCTGAACACCTGACTGAGTCTGCACGGAGCAGGCGGCACCATTGCAAGGGTATTTGTCAAAATGCAGAGGTTCATACTTCCCATGGACCCCTAGATTCCCTGGGTGGAGCAAGAATGATGCCCATGATCATTTCTGTGCACAGGGCCTGCTTGTGGGTACCTTTAATGAAGTCTATCACAAGATGTGTCCCAGGCTCCCCCTCGGTACCTGACAGCCTCCTGGCAGGATTGGAATATCTGGGTGAAAAGATCCTCCTCCCTGGGTCTTCCCTCCTCTGAGACCCTGAGGCTCTCCTTCATCTACAAATTGGGCTCTCTTTACCATGGCCTCTGGGCTCCCTAGGCTCCAATTCTTACAGGCAGGACTGCATGATGTCTAGTCAGCAGTTGGGGGCATGCCTGAGCCTCCAGGTTCCTCTGCGACCTAATCCAATGGCTTTGCCCCTGCATCACGGGGGTGTCTTTAGGAATTGGCCCCGCAGCATCCTCCAGCTCACTGATGTTGATACCACTAACACCCCTGGCAAGGTTTGCTGGGAAGCATGCCTCCGGGAGGGGTCCCTACCCAGCCCCCATCCCATTGCCTCTGTCCATCTAGTGGGAATGCTTCCTGCTTGGGCTAGGTAGGAAGGATTAGAGTTCCACAGTGAGAGTGGTGTCTTTTCCCCAAAGCCTCTGCCCTCTGCATGGAGTGGCATGGGCAGGAGGAGGCTCCAGGAACTCTGCTCACGCTATGCAGCCCACAGTACCATCTCCCTGATGAGGCTCCCACCCTGATTCTAGGCTCCTTGTCTGCGGGCTCTCTCTCTCTCTGCTCTTTCCTGGGGTCTAGCCATGAAGACCATGGTCGTTCCTCCTTGGGACCTCAAGCATTGCAGACAATTGTCCAGCCAGCTCAAATAGTGAGAGCCAATCCCCGTTGGTCAGTTGAGCCACCAGATCAAGGGCGACACTGTTCTGGGGCTCCCATCCTTTTCCTCGAGGTTCCCCGTGCTGTGCTCAGTGCTCTGGGACCCAGTCCTACCTGCACCAGGCTCTCTATCTGGTCTGTAAGAAAATGAGATTTGCCCCTCTGGTGGTGGTGGTGGGGTCCAGAGCCTAGAATTTTATGAGGAGATAGTCACTGCTTCCTGTACATTTGGTCAAGTCTGAGTGTTGTGCCCTACCCTGAGTGAGGACTTCTCTGAACTTGTCCAGTCGTCCACTGACACTCCTCAGGGGTTTCCTGTGGAGGGACTCCCTGCTGAGCCAAACCCAGTCTTTGGGGAGCTTCTGTCTGGATTATGTGGTGCCCAACCTGTACTGTACCAGCGAAGCTGTGCCCTCGGCTTGCTGTAGACCAAAACACTTCTGCAGGATGTCCAGTGAGGAAACTCTGGCGCCAGGATCATCAGAGAAGGGGCTGTTTGCTTGTTTGTGTCCCGAATCCTACCCTGTCCCCATCATCCCTGTCCCCGTCATCCCTGTCCCCGTCATCCCTGTCCCCGTCATCCCTGTCCCCGTCATCCCTGTCCCCGTCATCCCTGTCCCCGTCATCCCTGTCCCCGTCATCCCTGTCCCCGTCATCCCTGTCCCCGTCATCCTGTCCCCGTCATTGTCATTCCACCTTCCCAGGGTTTCTCTGTCACAGCCTTGCCTGTCCTGGAACACACTCTGTAGACCAGTGTGTCTCACTTTCTAACAAGAAGTAAAGTCATGGCAGCTGGGTTGGCTACTCAAAGCTCAGACCAGAAAGGGCTCCTGAGGGACAAGAACTTGTCCCCAACCCTTTGCTTCTGCTACTTAAGTTGCTCTCCCCACCCCTCAATCTCCTGGGACCCAATCTCTACTCCAACTCCATGGTACTAGTGTCCCAGGTCACAAGGTCAGCTGCAGGCAGGTAGATGGGCGGTGGACAGCAGGGTAGGGGGTGGTCCCCAGCGGTAAGGGGCTCTGTGAACACAGCGGCGCATGTCCGCAAAAGTCCTATACTCGCCCTTTGCTCTGTACTTCAGCCTGCACACAGGCCTGGAGCGCGTGCGCAAGGGCTGCCTTCCAAAGGCGCACAGCTGCTTGGAGACAGCTGTGCGATCCGCGGTTCCCACCTCATCCCACTTGCCCGGGTTGGGACAGCCCGGGGCACCGGTGGTGGCGGTTCAGCGTGTCACCTCCCCTGCCACCCGCGCGGCACAGCGGGCACGCAGCCCCTCCAGATGCTCAGATTCCAGGGCCCCTGCGCTTCCTCGGGCGGCGCCATCTGACGCCCCTCTCTGCTAGGCCCAGACCCCCTCGCATGCTGCCATCTGTCGGCCGTGGAACCGCGCCAGCCCAGGAGCTGGCTCAGGCCGGTGCTCCCACCCTGTCCTCAGAGCCCCAAATTCCCTAGACGAGCCCCAGCTGAGACGTGGGTCCCTTTTCCCTCTGTATGGAAGGCTTACCAATAGCAGGGATTAGGGTTGAGGAGGGCAAAGAAGCAGCAAGTGCCAGGGCCCAGTCTTCCAACAGGAGTCCTCCCAATCTCCAGCAATTGAACCTTTGCCTGCGGCTAAAATCCGGTTCAAGCACCAGTCTGCCCCAGCCCAGCTGACCCCACGCAGGGTATGAGAACTCCCTAATCCCCACTGCTTAGCTGCTCCTTGGCACAGCCCAAGATGCCCCTCCCAGAGGTCAGCTGAGGGCATTCTCCAGGCTCATTTCTCCCAAGCTCGCCCAGGACTCCCCACTCCCTCCCTACCCCCTCCCCCAGCTGCAAGGCTGTCTTATAAGGCCTTAGCATCACACGGAGCTTCTCCCAGCAACTCCCAACAGGTTTGTCATTACCATCTCAGAGTGAATATGGCCAACCTTTGCAGGGCCCAGAAATAAAGAGGTGTGGCAGGGATAGAACCCACTGCTCGTGGGCTGAATGAAAATGGAGAAAGGGCTCTAAGCCAACCCCAAAGGCTGGCTCCCCCCCCCCCCTTCAGCTTCCCCAGGCTTTCCTGGAACCTGCTGGCTGCTTAAAGAACCACCTCCAAGTTGTCAGGTCACTGTTACCTGCTGACCACTATGTCTGGGTCACTCCTGGACCCGTGGCTACCTGTGGGAGCCCAGAGAGGCACAAGTGGACCTGATGACTAAGGACCAGAGAAGATGTGTTCTGAGATCCAGAACCAGAACCACAAAAAAGGAAGCAAAAAGACCAGGGCTGGATGGGGGTGGGGCCTTGGGGGTGGGAGTGGGGTCTCCGAGGGATGTCAGGGGCTGAGGATGGCACTGACGCTTTTCTGGGGTCTTCAAGAGCAAAGCTGCCAGGCAGGGGGTGCTCAATGCCAAGGTTGCCCTTCACCCTCCTCCAGTCTCAATAAAGACGATAATTAGTATCCTGACCACTCAATTAATTAGGCGTCATGAGCTTAATTATGACAGAGGGGGCAGTGTCATCAGCCTCCTCCAGGAGCTGAGGGTTATTGACCAGAACAGGCACTCGAGGAGAGCTGCCATCACAGCCCATGGGGCTGGTAGTGCTGGTGGAGGAGGGCCAGCAGCAAGAAGTAGCTCCTCAACCCAGAGTGTGTGTGTGTGTGTGTGTATGTGTGTGTGTGTGCGCGCGCGTGCCCAGTCCTCTCCTCAAGTCCCTACCTAACCCGCCAGTCTCTTCAGCCCTCTGAAATCCAGGGACCACGCACTAGACCTCACCTCTTAAAGGTGCTATCATCTTTTACGCAGTTTTGCTGAGGACCAAACTTCTAGCACATGAATCCTCTTGGGGGACCAGTCACACAGCGCCTCTCACCTTCGCCATCAGTCATACTTTCTGGGGAGAGCTAGGTGTCAACTCTTCATGCCCAGAGGATGGAAATTAGGGGGTTGCTTCTGCAGCTGGGCTGCTACACCACGTTACCTGAGCCCCATGCCCCTTCCTTGCCTGGCTTTCTCACATGCATAGAGCACCACAAAAGGAGGACATGTGGGTACCACTTATGGCCAGCTTCAATCTTCTTTGTGTGTGTTTGGGAAAGGGGGCTGGTGCAGATGGTTGAACCCAAGGACTCACCATGCATTGATGATGGTGACGGTGGTGGTGGAAGTAAAGGAGATGGTGGTGGTGATGGTGATGGTGGTGATAGTAGTCATGGTGATGGTGATGCTGTGGTGATAGCGGTGGTGTGGTGGTGATGGCGGTGATGGGAGTCATGGTGATGGTGGTGATGGTGGTGATGGTGGTGATGGGAGTCATGGTGATGGTGGTGATGGTGATAGCAGTGGCGATGATGGTGTGCTGGTGGTGGTGATAGTAGTCATGGTGATGGTGGTGATAGTAGTCATGGTGATGGTGGTGATAGTAGTCAGTGATGGTGGTGATGGTGGAGCTGTGGTGATAGTGGTGGCGATGATAGTGATGGTGATGCTGATGACGGAGTGGGAGGGCGATGTAGTATTCCAGGTGAGGGGCTTTCACTTGAGAATGATACTTTTGCAGCCCACCCTGCCCTACGGGACTCTGCCTAGCAACACCCGCAGGGACTCTAGAACATAGGCTCGGGGTGTCGAGGCCTCCCCTTGGCCAAAGAGAAGGCAGGGTTCTTAGAGGATGTTTGGAAGTCAGGAGTTCTGGTCAGAAGTTAGATGGCTTCTGAAGTTCTTGTGTCTTTCCAGACTTTCCTGAGCCTCTCCCCCCACCACACCCCCCATAGCTGGAAAACCTCCGGGAAGGACTCTGGCTGACCTTGCAGATCATGAGCTGGCATGGGAGGTCCCAGTCATTGGTGGCCTGTCAGTGATGAGACCTGGAAGGACCAACATAGGCTAGCAAAGAGTAGCAGTACACGGGGAAGAGACTAGAACATCAGGGGAGGGCAGAAGCCACCCTCCAAGCACAGTGAGAGGGGCCATGGTACAGGAGCAGCTTCCTCACATGATGCCTGATTCCTGCTCTCTGAAACCCCATCTGGGTGAGCTTCCTCTCCAAAGGCAAGCTGAGGCAGCGGGCAGGTGCCAATGCTTTTTGTAGCTAGGCTAGAGCAGGGACAAGTTCCTGCAAACAGGCTAGTCAGGGCATATCCTGAAAAGCCAGGAGGCCCCGGCACCATCTACAGAGGGTCCCTTTGCCATTCAGGAAAAAGCCCCCAACGGGAAGCACACTGCTCTTTCCAGGCAGATAGCCCCACCCTAGCTCTGGGGAGAAGCTGATAGCCCGGAACATTGGCAAAGCCAAGGGGCCAGGGCTGCAGGTGGGAGCAGGTCTCAGGCAGAGCTCTGCGGGCCAGAAGTGTGGAGGCCTATGGACCTTTCTTGCCCATGGTGGGTGCTCAGAGTCACATACAATTACTCCCTCAGTGTATCATAATTATCACAAATAGCCCATTAAAAGAAATTATCATCAAGATGATATTAGCAGACAGCAGAGGAAATGAAGAAAGAAAAGTGCTTATTCCCCATTGTCCCTTAATGGGGACAGGGCTTGGCTAGTCGGCAGCAACCGGAGTTGGATGCCTTAACACTACAGCCCATTGGGCTGCCCCAGAGTGGCAGGGAGGGTGGCTTGCCTCAGGCCTATTACAGGCAGCCGCTGCATCCCATCCCTCAGACCTGCTTCCCGAGCTTCCAAAGCCCTCAGGAAACTCTGCCCTAGGCTCCTGGAAAAACATCCAGAGGTCCTAAAAACCCCAAGAACTTAGACATCCTCTAGACACAGTGGCCAGAGCTCAGATCCTGGGGTCTCCCAAATGCCACTGAAAGAAGGCAGACTCTGGAGAGACGGGTAGTATGTGGGGAATAAGGGTAAGTGGGAAGGCGGCAGAGTCTTGAGAGTTGCAAGGACAGACAGTGAACCCCTGGACAGAATGTTGGGGCTTTGTCTGGTAAACCTCTGTGTTTTGAGCCACCAGACCACCTTGCTCTGACTGCTGGGAGACTCCTAGGACCAGGTTTACTAAGGACAGGCACCAGGCCCTCACTGAACACAAGAGACTCAATGACATCTCAAAATCAGCTCTTCCTCTCACCAAGGAACCAGAAGTCTGTCACCTGGAAAGAGAGGCGGACCAGCCTCCGCTGAGAGGATTCCCACAGCCACAGAGAAAAGGCCTCTGGAAATAATGATTCCCAAGAAGTCACCAGACCGCGGGAGGGCACCCTTTGGGGGAGGCCCACCCCAAAAAAACCCTGCCATCCACAGAGGAGCTATAATGCCATGTCTTCCTTGTGACTAATTTGGGACAATTAAGCATCAGCAGACCACAGGCAGATGAGAAAATGTCCAGTATGTGGAGCTGGGAAATGGCTCAGTAGTTAGGAACTACCACCCCTCACCATGCAGCCCCAGGGGTCAGCAACACTATTATAGAAGAGTTTAGGCCGAATAAGTTCACATAAATCTCCCCAAAGTAAAAGAATCTAGGAGTGGCAAAGTTAGCAGTGGGGGATAGGAGGATATCCAGTTATAGAGCAAGAGAAAGTTTATGGGAAAATGTAGTCACCAGCGAGATTAGAAGATAAACAACAGATAGAAAGTAGAGGTGTTATTACAATCTAGGGGTAATCCTGGAGGCCCAACTCGCTGCATCTGCAGCAGAAGCATGCGTGTTAGGCTCCTCAAGGAAACATTAGTCACGGACAGCGCCAGGGCCTCCTGACTTTGCAGGAGTCAATCAGTGGTCAAGGGATCCAACCCAGGACAATGACCTGGAGCCTCCAGGAACTGCAAGACATGAGCCTCCAGACAGAGAAGCTCAGACAAATCCAACATAACCATGAGGAAAGCCCCCAGATGCTCCAGAGCTGGTAATAGCGGATGGAATCAAGACCCTACTGGTGGGAGAGGGGCAGAGGGAAACTGTGTCAGGGAGCAGCCAGTGTCATCTCACCTGAATGCAGAGGGAGACAGGCAAGGCCAGCAATAGCACCCAGGCCTACCTGAATGGAGGAGGAGCCAGGAGAGGGTTTAGAAGGGAAATTCAGTGGCTTAGGGGAAGATGTTCTGACCACTGAGGAAGGGGGGAGCTGGTTAAGTGGAACTGAGAGGAGCTTTTCTGGTCTGTCCATCTGTCCATCTTCCTTTTTTCCTTTTTCCTCCAACAAATACTTACTGAGTGTCCCTCAGTGCTAGGCTCTCTGAGAGGTTCAGGAACCAATTGTGGAAGCACACAGCCCTGTGCTCCCTTGCTAACAGTGTGGCTGTCAGGACGGATGCTGGAGATCAGCCCGTGAATGAGATGGCAAGAAGAGCCGAGAGGATAAACAGGGGCCCTGTAGTGTTCTATGACCTTATGCGGGTGTTCTGGACATGGGTGAGCAAAACCTGAAGAGGACAGCGAAGAGAGAGGGGAGACAAGCAGGAAGGAGGCCTCCCGTGTGACCTTGGAGCTTCCCTGGACGGACTATACCTACCTTCCCACTCAACCTACTTCCCCTCATCCGTCTACATAATTATCATGCATGCATGCATCCATCCATCCATCCATCCCAACCACCCACATATCTATCCACACACCCATCCATCTACTCACCTATCCCACAACCTACCCACCCATCTATCCATGCACACACATACAAACATGCGTCCATCCACATCCACATTCCACACCATCCATGCATTCCTCTACCCAGTCACCATCCTCCCCCATGCCTCTCGTTCTTCGTATTCCTGCTCCTTCACAACAGGCTTCCGTTACTGCCTATGGTCTTCTAGCCACACCAGCTGATCGTCCCTGATCCCCGGGCTCTGGTTCTCTCATAGTGGTCTTGACTGTGGTTCGGAGGGGCTTGGGGTACAGCTGTCGGTAGCTCATCTGGGGCTTTCTCTAGAGGAGGAGCTCATAGCCTGCAGCCCTTCCTTAGGTGACTTCTTACACATCGAGAGCCAAGCCATTCTCTCCTCCTCACATCTGGGTTGACCCCCTCCTTATACTCTTTACTGTCCCCCAAACCTTCGTTTCAGCTCCTGGATGGAGTTGTGGGGTCACTCATTCACCCTCTTTCTAGGGGTCTTTCCACAAGGACTCAGCAGTTAAAACGTGAGGTTCCTGAGCCTCCTTACAGCCAGGTGAGGACATGTGGCTGACTTCAGGCCATAAGACAAAAGCGGACAGGTCTTCCTAGACGTAGGACAGCTTCCCTGGCCTTTAAATGGCAGGTTAGCTGGAAGTCCTTAGCTAAACTGTGAGCTCAAGGCCAGTCCAGGTTATATAAGAAAGATATAACAACAAAAAACAAACAAACAAAAGAAGAAGAGATAGTTTCTTTCTCCTACCTAGAATCTAGCTGTGAAGCCTAGAGCGGAAGCAGCTAGCTTGGACCACAAGACTTGAAGTATATAGGCGAGGTAGAAGGAGCCTCAATCCCAGCATGCTTCATGAAGCAGTCATGGACCACCAACCTCTAGATTTTCATAGGATAAAAATTCAACTTGCAATACTGCGCATGTAGTTCAAGAATTAGTTCATTCTTGCCTAGGATGAACAAAGACCTGGGTTTGCTCCCAGATCTAAATAAATCTGGTTTGGTTGCATACACCTGTACCCCCAGCGCTGGGGATGGGGGTAGAAGCAGGAGGCTCAGAAATTCAAGGTCATCCTTAGCTCTACAGAGTTCAAGGCCGGTTAAGGATGCCCAAGACCTTATCTCAAGGTTTTGTCTGCATTGCTTGAGTCATAGCTCACTCAGCTCTAGTATCTGCGTTCATATTGTTCACTGCACGGTGTTGCCGTTTGTGGGAGAGGTGTGGAAGAGCTCCAGGCGACTCAAGCCAGAAGTTCCAAAGATGAGTGAGGGCGTGTCCCTGCTCACTCAAGGCAGAGAAGCCCCTCTCTGGCCCCTTCTCATTGTCTCCAAGAAAGTGGAGTTCCAGGCAAAAGGAGTGCTGGAGCCTTCCTGCATGGCTTTCTCCACTCGGACTCTGGGACCCTGTGGGCTGCAGATCGGTCTGACCATAAATAGCCTCTTCTCCCAATGCCTTTCTTGCGGCGAATAAGACATGTTTGTTCTCCATCACAATGCATTTGCAATGTTGTTTAACGTGTGGGTGTGGGCTTGGTGTTTAAAATATGCCAGACAGTGGGGTCTGGGAATGTCTCTGGGCTTTTCCTGTGAGTCCTTGGGGAGTATTTCTCTCTGGGTTCTAAAGATCATCCTCCCTGGATTCTGATCTCCATGTGACCCCAAGTCCAGGGCTCCCAAGTGTTCAACCCTGTTACCCAGACTCAACAGAAAAAAAAATACACTGAAGGTTTAGACTAGACTCTCCCCAGAACACCACCTCCAGGACTGGGTAGTCCTGGGCTTTGCCTGTTGGATTGGACCCATGGGGGACAGGCTCATAGGACCCCCACTGGGGACAGGCTCATAGGACCCACGGGGGACAGGCTCATTCTGGACATATCAGCCCCTGCTGCAGAGTGCAGGGAGGAGGGTATGGACGGAGATGAGCTGAGTTTCATCCGTATGGACAGGCAACTCTGAGGTCCCAGCACCTGATGTTTCTGACATGGATCGGGGGCCACCCTGGCACCAGTTTCATGTCCTCCTTTGTCAGAGCTTTTCAGATTAAGGATGCTGGAGAGACCTGCCAGTTCTCACCACACCCCTCCATGGAGGGGTGGGTGGGGAACAACTCAATAGATACCTTTTTACCATTGAGGGGGTGTGGCAGAGCTGGGAGTGGGCTTAGCCGGACTGTGCAGTAGGTGCAGATTGTGTCTCCTTCCCTGCTGAGACCATCATTGCCACCCCTCTTGGCCCACTCAGTCCCCTAGGACACAGGGGGACGTGGATTCAATTACAACAGCTCCTATCACACAGGGCTTAGAATAACTGGAACTACACCTCAGATGCCTAGAAGCTGTCATGGGTGCACAGCCGGAAGCCTCTTCCTCACAGCTTGGGCTGCCTTCCCAAAACTGACGGCCACAGAAGCAGGTGTCCTGCTTATGCCCAGTGAGACATCCGAGCTGCGTTTTCCTTCACTGTTGGGCCCCCGCCTCTCCTTTTTCTTCCTCTAGCTCTGTTCTTCCCCAGTACCTACCGTCCTCCCCTTCCCCTCCCCTTCCTCCTCCCTCCTAGCCCCCTTTCTTCTGTGTTCTCCCTCCTAGCCTTGCTTTCCTCTTTCCCTCTCTTATACCTTCCTTTCTCCTCCCCGGGCCCTCCCTCCTCCCTCCTCCCTCCTTTGTCCCTCTTTTTCCTTCTTCTTTTACCCCCTCACTGCCTCTTCCCTTTCTCCTTCCTCTACCCCTCCTCTTCCCTCATCTCTCTCCCCCCAAGCAAGCCCCCTTCTCCTCTTCTTCCTCCCCCACCCCTTCTTTCCTAACCCCTCTTTTCCTCCCCCAGACTTCCTGAAGCCCTTCACATTCCTGCTCACTTTTGTGGTCCCATATCTGCACCTTTGATTCCATCCTCTGAGCTGAGCCACACAGCTTGCACTGTCCCCTGTGGGGTGCAACACTTACCTGCCGCTCTGACTTTCTCAGGTCCCAGTGATCCTGCTCTGCTCCAGGTCCCTGGGGTAGCCCAGTCAGCGTCTCACACACCAAGACACACAAGATATGCGTGCGTCTACAAGTGCTACTTCTCAAGGGAACCTGCCAAAGTCACACCCCACCTTGACAAAGAACTGTAGTGGAGGAGTGGGAGATGCCAGCCAGGCAAGACTGGGGCATCAGGCCGGGCAATGAGTGGGCAATGCAATGGGAACAGCCCCCACTGCCTAGATTGCAGCGATGATGGCCTAGCTTTGAAAGACTTGGTGGTGACTTCCACCAAGGGACGGCCTAACTCGGGTTAAAGAGGTCTGGCCAGTCAATCAGGGGAGGCTTGGGTGGGGTCTACGGTAGCTGTGCCACCAAAAGGAGCCCTAAGAGGTGCCTCAAAGCTACCAGGGGCAGCACACTAGTTAGGTGGCATTGGGTAATACTTGACCTCTCTTTGCCTTAGCAACTTCATCAGTATAGTCAGTGGCCACAAGACCACTCCTAGGAGTCCAAACAGGTCGTGTGTGTCTCCAGCTCATCTCTGAGGACAGGTTTGGACGGAAAGAGTGGGCTGCCCTTGTGAGCCTGTAGATGGGGGGGTGCTGCTGAGGCAGGGTAGGTCTCTGGTGACTGGCACCCGCCCGCCAGGCAGCACTGAGGGATGCAGGACAGAGGAGTGTCAGAGCTCTGGCCAAGGTGATGCTCAGTGTTGGGGAGGAACCACCCCAGGCTAGACCTGATTCTAATCGTCTTCAGGACATTAGACCTTGGTGTCAGTGAACAAGAGCCACAGCCGCCAGCATAGAAGTGACCACCAGGGTCAGAAGGAGGCAGGCTCAGGGGGCATTGAAGTTAGTGACAACGCTGACATCAAGGACAGGGCTGCAGTCTTGGCTATGGTCACGGGTCCCCACAGCCTGCCCCCAGCACACTCCTCCCCAGCTCCCCAGACCCAGGCTAATTGGCTGTGACAGCTCAAGCCCTCAGCAGCTGAGCAGTGTCGATGTGAATTAGGCAGGCGCTGAGCCGCCAGTCGCAAATTACTCTGCCTCTGCTGTGCTGGCTCCTACACTGTAGTGTGCTGTGTGCCTGCAATTCGGCAGGGCGGGAATGCACAGGGCTAGAGTGCAAGCGTTAGTCTCCGTCCTTTCTCCTCCTGTCGACCAAAGGTCTCTCCTTTCCGCCTTACTGCCTTCCTGTGGCCCTTCTGCCCCAGACACTTCACGATCTCCCTATTTACTCCGGCCCTGATCTGCCTCGCCTCCTCTCCTCTGCACCCCTGCCTCTGGCTGGTCCTCGCTGGCTAGTGGTGGGGATGAAGCTCTGACTTCATACATCTCTCAGTGGACCCTAGAGGATCCTTGGGGTTCCTAGGGTAGCCACTGGCCTCCACCACAGGATACCCTGATAGTTGGGGTTTAGTATGACCCCCTTCTAATCACAGAGCAGATCTAGGAAGCCAACGCTTCTTCCCCACCGTCGCTGAGGATGCCCATAACCTGTACATCCTTTCTGATGCTTCCCAGTTCCCTCAGGATGGGACATTCTTCCCAGGCTATCCCATCCTGGCTCTCTCTCTGCCTCTTCAAGGAGACTCTCATCTCTCACCTCTGGGTTGGCTCTGTCATATCCAGAATAATGTCACCCCCTAAAAGAGCCCTCGACACACAGTAGATGCTCAATCAATGCTCAAATAAATGAATCGCCTCTCTAGGCGCTACATTTTTTCCAGGACATGCCTCTCAGGAGGTAAGGGCAGAAGGATGGTGGTGATGGGTTATGGTGCACCCTCCCATCTCTGGCCTCTCTCTACCTTGGCCTGGACTGGGCTAGAATCTGGAAGAGTACGTGGCAGAGACCTAGTGCCTGCACCCAACAGGGCATCCCTGGTCTCTAGCCTGATTCCATGTCCTCACAAACTGCTGATCAGGCAGCTGGGTCCTAAGGACAGGGTCGGTGGGGGACGAACAAGAGAGTTGTGGATCCAGCAGGATCGGTGTCCCTTTCCCTGTGGCTTTCATGGCTGGTGCAATGTTCCCACAGTTACTCTTTCCAGGACAGGCTGCTGGTAAGGAAACCCTAGCTTGAGGTATGGCCAGCTTCATCCCCACGCTTGCTCTGCCTGCCTGTCTGGCCTGTGCCAGGGGACCATCTCTCCTGAAACCACTGCTCCTCCTCCTTGTGCAGCTGTGTGAGGCCCATAGACCTTCACCTGCTGGTGTGGACTAGAGGACCTGTGCCCTTACTTGGAGTCAGCCTTGTGCCTTGTGCATGTACTGGGACGGGAGGTGTCTGTGTGTACTTATTCTGCATGTGTGGCTATCTGCGTGCACATCTCCAAGTGTTGGTGCCCGTGTGTGTGTACACCGCGTTGTGGTGTGCACTCCATGTGCTGGAGACACGCAGGTCTTGTCTTGCCCCAACTGTAGAGCTGGCTATAAATAAGAGATGGGTGGTGGGGGCTTCAGTGTGCAGGGGAAGAAGTGGAGGAAGGCAGAGAAGCACCCAGCTGTAGCTGAGGTGGAGTCTTCCATGCGCAGCAGCTCAGGGGCTGGTAAATGAGCTGCCCAGAACTAGCAGCAGGGCCAGGACAGGGCTACCTGGAGCACAATAAGACTCATGGAGCCAGGTTTGCAGGCTTGAAGTTCTCAGTCTGCTGGAGTCCATGCTGTGTTGTGGGATCTTTGCAGACCACAGGAAAAGGCCAAGCAGCCTCAAACCTTCCTCCAGGGCACAGCTGGGCTCTCTTGCTACATCTGTTGTTGGTCATTTTAGGCCCTGTTGGTCCCCAGGAGGCAGATGGAAGGATGTGGGGAGGAGATGCTTGGGTGCAGGGTGTGGGATAAAACCCGAGCAGATCTTGTGGTCTCTACGCAGCCGCATCAGCAAGATATCTCTCCCACTCCACCCCACCCCGCCCCACATCCTCAGACAGGAATGGCTGGTAGTAGAGGACTGGAGGCCTGATCTGCTCTGGCTCCCCATACTGAGGCTCAGGAAACACCAGGCTTCTCTTGGTGACATCTCTTGGGGCACCTGGGGAGCAGACAAGGTCCTGGATGAACCGAACAAGGCATTAAATGAAGGCTAATTCCACTGTCCGGACTGTGGTCACCTGTGGCTCTGCCCCAGAACTATACTGTCCTCTGGGCCCTGTGGTCCAGACAGGTCATGGCTGATACCTGGTACTGCTATTGCCCTGACACACCAACACAGAATGGACAAGCATGCACATCTGTACACGACACACACACACATGTACACTGGCACCTGCGGGACTCTCAAGATCATCTTAAGTGGAACACTAAGGCTCCTCAAAGTCCCTGACAGCTCACCCCAACCTCTGATCCAGGAAACTGGATACCTGAACCCTCCCACCCTCACTACCTCGTCCTCAGTAAGGTACTAGGGAACACACTGAGACCTTTTTAAAAAATGGGAGTCCTAAGCCGGCTGTGGTGGCTTTAACCCCAGCACTTGGGAGACGGAGGCAGGTGGATCTCTGAGTTCCAGGACAATCTGACCCGCAGAATGGGGTCCATGGGGTCCAGGACAGCCAGAGCTATACAGAGAAACCCTGTTTCAGACAACCAAAAAGAAAAAAAGAGGGGGAGCCCTTTGTGTAAGAGTACCCGCCTTATGCACACAGGTAAGTGCTCCCCCCCCCCCCGCACAGGACAAGAGAAAGCCAAAGAAATCCCCATGCATGGGGTTTCTGAGCTCCCCAAAAGGCTTCTAGAAAAGGCAATCTTTTAACTCCCAGAGTGAGTGGCTATGACTACCAAAAGGTTCACATTCATTTGTACGCCTCAGCCTCACTCCCAGAGGAAAACCAGAGTGAAGAGCAAGGAGAAGGGAGAAGGCAAGTGAACTGAGATCTAATCCTTCACAAATAGGGCGAGAACACCGAGCAACCCCAAGAGGACAACAGCACACAGTGGCTCCTGAGTACCACACCCAGCCGGAGTCCCAGATGCTCAGAGACAAAACCTTGAGTACTGGATGCTGCGAGGCCAGGGTGCTGGGTGGCAAAGGTGGACACAGCTGTTGCCATTTCTCCCCAAAAGAAGTCCAGCAGAGGTCACTCAGGACCCATTTCTGAACTTCCTCCAAGAGGGTGGTTCTGTAATGACTCCGGGCAATGGGAGGGGAACAGAGGTGCCCTGGGTCCTGTTCTTGACTAGGACTTAGATGTACCATTGGGCCCCCAGTAGCAGCGCTTCCCTCAACTCAGAGCCCCTTCTTGGGAAGACAACTTGTGTGAACTTCCCCACTGTAGTTGGAACCCGCAAGTCTCGCCTCACACTGAGTTAGTTCTTTTAGCTCAACCCTCAGTGTCTGTTTCTCCCTTTCCAACAGCATTTTCTCCCAAAAATGCTGGCTCAGCTGCTCCCAGCCTGGGGTGCTACACAGCCCTCTGAGTTATTCTAAGGCAAAAAGAGCGGCAGACAAAGCCTGCTTTTCTGGGACCTGGGATTGAGACTCAAACTCGGGTGATTCTCTCAAGACTGAAGCTGTAGTGTCACAGAAGTAGAGCTTCTGACTTCCGACCGAGTGCCCCACGCTAGGCAGAATTCCCGCTTGCTCTAAGTTTGCAAACTGCGGACCTTCACAGTCTACTCTAATGAAGGGAGGGGACTGTCATCTAAAAGTGTAGCTAGCTGCCCACAGCCTCGAAGGGTGAGATTTTCAGAGCTCTCTCTTATTACCTAGGTGGGGCTTGCACCCTTTGGAGAACAGAGACTGGGCCATCCATCCCCGGGGAGAGGGACAGCTGGCAAGAAAGGCCAGGACAGCTCGGGCCACCAGGACAGGTTGCAGTGCACTTGAACTCAGCACTGCTGACGCCTGCAGCCTCTGCTGCCCTGCCCTGCCTCGAAAGGAGCCCAGGCTCCTAGAAGCCAATCATAGAACTGGCTACTGACATGCATTTTTGCCTCTTGGTCAATCTTTCCCTGATCTTGCTAAAACTCAATCCATGGACTTCCATATTTTTTTCTATTCAAAGAGAAACACATATAAAATGAAAGCCACAGACACGCTAGTCAGGTTCCAGTGACTTTTGGATCTAAACAGATTTATTTTTTAAAATTTTTTCCTTTCCTCAGTTTCGTAACAAATGAAAAAAAAAAGAACACAACAAAACCAACAAGACAAATTTCTTATTTCAACGAGTTGTTTAGCGTCCTGTTCAGAAGGCTCAGCAGGAGCCGCCTGGGAGCAGCGGGAGGACGGAAGGCGCCTCAGAGCACCGGAGCCAAACCTCGAAAAACCAGATCTCAGCCGGTGCAGAATCGCCCAGCTTAGAGTGCCTAACCTCCGGGCCTCTCCCCCGGCTAGTCCAAAAAGCGACCAAGCTTTAAAAAAGATTCCACAAACGAAACACAATTTAAATTAAATAAAAACACCTTACCACCCGCCCATGCCAGGAGGTTCAGGCCTAAGCCTCCTCTTAAAAATTTTTCTTCTATAACTGTGCATTACTTTTAAAATTCTTCCGCTTCTCTGGAGGGTTAAAATAAGATATATTTCCCCAGGAGTCATAAATACGATCTGGTGCATAGAGAAATAGCAGCGCGGGAGTCCGGGCCAGCCCCCACCCGGCTGAGCACGGCCACCCTCCCCACCCCCCTCCCCTAGTCGAGTATAGCAGGGCTGTGGGACCGACACGCAGGTAAGTTCCTTGGCTTCCTCTACAGGGAGAACCGGACAAGGTGGGGACAAGCGGGCTGGAGGGCAGGCAGGGCCGGACCCCTCGGAGTGAGCGAGCGAGCGAGGGCACATGCGGGCACTCGCCGACCTCCGAGGGCGCACGGGGACCAGGGGATTCCTCCGGCTTTTCTAATTACCAAGCAAAATAAATACTAATGTTGCGAAAATAAGACCGCTTTAAAAAGGAGGATGGGGAGGAGTAAAAACAGGGCTAGGAAAGAGACTGAAAAACGACGGGGGAGCGCAGAACCAGCGGAGGCTACCGGGAGCTGGTGGCAGCGCGGCCCCGCTGCGGGTGGGCGGAGGTCTGGACGCAGAAGTGCGCTCCACGTCTTCAAGTGGTCGTTGCCGAGGAAGTCAGACCTGGCTCGGTCTCCCCTAGTATTCACCATTCTCGGCGCGCCGAGGGACCTCAATAACGTCTAGACGGCGACCCGGAGAACGTTCAGAGCTGAGGGGACGGGCGGAGGAGGCGCACCGCTGTAGCTACCTGGAACTGGGGCATCGCGGCGGGACGCACAGGGCGGACGGGAGGACCACCGCAGCAGCACCGCCCGCACGCGCGCCCCGGGCCTCAGAGTCCGAGCCGAGGCCGGGGCGGCCTGCGCAAACTTGTCCCCGGCGGCGGCGAGGCCCAGGGTCCCGAGCTCACAGGAAGAAGTCGGGCGCGCCTTTGGCTGCACCGGGGCCAGCCTGCGCCGGCGAGGGCTCCCGAGGGAAGCCGGCCCCGCCCGCGCCCCCGGGGCCGCCCCGGCCCGCCAACTTCTCGTATTTCTCCTTATACAGGTCCCGCTCCTTGGCCAGACGCCCCACCTCCAGCTTCAGCTGCTCCACCTGGCTCTGGAGCTGGCACTTCTCGCTCTCCAGAATGTGCCGCTGCTGCACCCGCTTGAAGCGGCACGACTGCGCGTAGCCGCGGTTCTTGAGCGTGCGCCGCTTCTGTTTCAGTCGGATGACCTCCTCCTTGCTGAAGCCGCGGAGCTGCCGGTTCAGCTCCCGCACCGACATGGACACCAGCTGGTCGTCGGAGAAGCGCTCCTCCAGGCGCACGTGGTGGCCCGCGCCGCCTCCGCCGTGACCCGCGCCTCCGCCGTGGTGGCCCGTGCCGCCGCCGTGGTGGTGGTGGTGGTGATGGTGGTGGTGGGCAGAGTGGTGGTGGTGGGCAGTGTGGTGGGTGCCGTGGTGGTGGCCGGCTCCCATGTCGTCCGCGCCACCGCCGCCCGCGAAACCCTGGCCCCGGAAGGCCTCATAGGCCGCAGCGGCCGCCGGGTGGTGCGCGCCGTGGTGCGCGCCGTGGTGGCCGCTGCCGATGAGAGCCTCCACGGCGTCTTCGGGCGTCAGATTGAGCGCCTCGGGGTTCAGGTGGTGCTGGTACCCGCTCATCCAGTACAGATCCTCCAGCACCGCTTTTCCTGAGGCGCCCCCGACAGTGCCGGGGCCTCCGCTCGGCGGCCCCGGGGCGCCCCCGGCCTGAGCGGCACTGCCCCCGCCGCCCGCGCCGCCGCCGGTGCCCGGGCTGGGTGCGCAGAAGCTGGGCGAAGAGGGCACCGAAGAGCAGGGCGTGCTGAGGGGCGTCGAAGACAGCGAGCCGGGCGGCAGGCGGTGGCAGAAGCGCTCGGCCTCGGGCGGCTCCTTCTTTACCTCGAACTTCATCAGGTCGAAGTCGTTGACGTACTCGATGGCCAGTGGGCTGCTGGGCAGCTCTGCACCCATCGCCAGCTCCGCGGCCATCGCCCGGGGCCCCAGCCCCGCTGCTGCCGCCGCGCCCGGCCGCGCCCCGACGGACGGCGGGGGAGCGGGGGGAGCCGTGGGCCTCTCTCCCCCTAGCTCCCCCCCGGGCCGAGGTTCGTGTCGCGGTGAGCGCAGCGTCTGGTCGCGCCGCCGAAGGGTGCAGGAAAAGTTTCGCGCAGTCAACTCCGGGCTGCGCTCAGGGAGCGCCGCCGGCCAGGCCTCTCGGGCGGCCCCCCGGCCCGCTGCGGGCGGGCGAAGGGCCCCGATTCTGCGCTCCTCCTCCTGCTCCTTCGCTGTCCCAGCCTGGAGGGTGCAGAGGCCGCGCCCGGGGCTCTGCCGCGCTCGGGGCTCTCCCGCCCCGCCCCGGGCCCCACCCGCGCTGCCAGCCGGCCCCGCCTCCCTCGACCTAGTGCGGAGCCGTGCAAGCCTTTATAGAGACGCGCTCCTGGGCCCGCCTCCCCAGGTGGGGGCCGGCGCCCCCGGGCCAATCGGAAGCCCAGCCCTGACGCCCTCATTTGCCTATCCCCATGGCAACCGGAGCCCAGCTGTCAATCTCCTGCGGGAAACAGCTGTGGGAAGGGGTGGGGATGGGCCTCCGGCAAGAGGAGTGGGCAGGGCCCCCTGGTGGCGGCCGCGTGGGACTGCACAACGGAGGGCGCGAGACCAAGCGTCAGACTTCTGCCACCAGGCCCCGAGGTCCCAGGATTGCACAGCCAAAGAGTGTGGTGAAGCTGAGGAGGCCCGCGCCCAGGGGACTCCCTCGACGTCTCGGTTTTGCTAGGTGGCCTAGTTGGCTGTGTCCCGCACCCGGCCCGACCGGCCTGGAGTCCTCGGAACGGGGACCTCTAACCATCCTGACACGGGTGACTCCGAGCTGCCCGGGAGCACTATTTTTATCCTGTGGTTGGGACGGGTTCAGGAATTCAGTCAACAAAGTTGCTGGCACCTCGGGCTGGCGGCAGGATGCACGGTGGAACGGCAGGCCTCTGACCCACGGTGTGTAAGGTGGAGAGGGACAGACGCCTGTGCGCCACCATGGGCCTAGGGGAACAGGTCTCAGGGGCTACCTGAGGGTCCTTGACAGGTCTGGACGCCTGCTGAAGAGTTGCCAAACAGGACCCACAAGGAATCTCAGACCCAGCTGCCCACCACTGGGGTTTGGAGGCGCCTTACAGGGTGGGCGAGAGTTGGCAGGACAGGTGGAAAACAGATTGCCAGTCTCACTCCCGCTGAATGTCTGTACAGCAAGAGAAACACGGGGGGACGAGGGGTGACAAGAAGATGTGAATTCTACGACCCCCCCCACCAGAATTTCTGACCCCAAAGAAGATGGAAAAGGAGTGCACGTTGGAGCAACAGCTGGGCATGACTTGGAGTGGGGTTTCCCCCTCTCTACATCGCTGTTAAACTCCTTTAACTATTAAAAATAAAAATCTTAAATGTAAACCATTTGTGCACAGGAAAAAAAGCCTGGAAGGATGTTCACAGGATACCTATCCCAGGATGCCATGGTGTCAGAGGTTTTGCCTGCTACTTTATAGGGGGAATATCTGGCAGCGAGTGAACAGCTCCCAGCTCCTTCCCACAATGTCCCGTGTTGTCCTGACTCAACTCCCCTTCATATTCCTCTATGCAGGAACTAACAAACAAAAGCATAAGAAACCCCCACAAAAGTCTCAGCCTCTGCAAAAGAGGCTCCAGTGGAACACGTATTGTGGGACTCTATAGTGCTGAGGTGGTGGCAACAGCCATTTCAGTATAATCGTGTCCATTCTACAGATGAGAAAACAGGCTGCGAAAAGTAACAGGCTCTGTCCAAGACGACCTGTATTAGGTGAACCTGGGCACAAAGGGGAGTCTTTGAGATGGATCATGAGGCCTCACCAAGTGAGCCAGTATTTTAGCTGCTTATGTTTCCTACAGCTTGGCAAAAGATGTGGGACCAGGGGACTAGCCTGAATCCTTAAAGGCCTTAAAGATGAGCTACAAGTCTGGGCATTGCATCCCATGTGGCCTTGGGCACCCTGCCTCCTCTGGGCTCCACTGCCTGTTTTTTTTTTTTTTTTTGCCTGCCTGCAGGAAGAAAGGGGGGGGGGGGGGAAGCAAACCAGGTATGATGGATGGCAGATCTCTGAGAAAGAGAAAGAAAGAAAGAAAGAAAGAAAGAAAGAAAGAAAGAAAGAAAGAAGGAAGGAAAGAGGAGGAAGGAAGGAAGGAAGGAAGGAAGGAAGGAAGGAAGGAAGGAAGGAAGGAAGGAAGGAAGGAAGGAAGGAAGGCGAAGAGCGAAGAGAATGTTAATTCCCTCCCAGGGTGCCATCACAAGCTCAGCAGCTCAGAGTGTGTTCACTCACTGTTTCCGAGTGTCAGGTCAGAAACATAGGCAGAGCCTGGCAGGGGTTTCTGTTGGCATTTCCCAGGCTGCAGTGAGCTGTGGTCTCATCTAGGACAGTGTTTTTTTTTTTTTTTTTTTTTTTTTTTTTGACTCTAGGACAGTTGCTGACTTGCTGCTGCTGGCTGGACGCTGCTGGATTGGGTGAGTGAAGTGTGGGGAGAGCTGAGGAGGCAGGACAGCCCCCCTCCCCGACATGAGCAGAGGGAAGAGTAAGCCCTGAATGCTGGGGGGCGGGGGAGGTGGTAGCCTGGACTGGAACTGCTTGGCAGTTAGCCAGGGCAGTTGGTTCAAGGTCAGACCTCTGGGGGATGTTGAGGAGCCTGGGAGACCACATGTGGCCCAAGGATTCCTCAAGGGCTCGGAGTAGAGGGGAATGGGACTGTGAGAAGTGATGGGGAGGTTAGGGTGTCCATCACACCACCCCCAACAACCAGTACCACTCACCTCCTGAGACCATCCAAGGCTGCTGCTTGCTATTGGGCTCAGTGTACCAGATACTCGGCTCGGCAGCTCCAGGGACTACTTACTGGATGGCCTCAGCTGGGGTATGGTCACAGCACAGGGCATGAGTCACAGGCAAGGCTGATCTAACTTCCATGGTAGGCGGAGTCTCTAAATATTACCCATCAGAAAGCACTCTGCGGTGTGCAAATGGGACCTGTCATTTGTTGCTTTTCATTCATGGGAACGCGGCTACTGGGTGAGGCAGTGAGTGCCACATTACACAGAGCTCAAACCACACCCCCTGCCCCTGTTAGAAGGGTTTCTTTATGTAGCACAATCTGGCCTTAAACTAAAGGTACAGGGGTTACGGGTGTGTGCCAGAAGAGCAGCACCTACAATGGCTGTCTCAGCCTACGCCAGTACCAGTTGAGCACAGGTGCCCATTGGCCGAGTCAGGAGTCCTGCCTGCAGTGATGCTCACTGAGGAAGTGAGTATACAAAACATGAGGGTAGATTTGCCTAGAATCTACCTGTGAAGGTAGAGTGCTCAAGGACCCCAGCCGTGCCCCTTTGTCAACCTGTGGGGGTGTCAGTCATGGGTGGGGGGGGCAGGGAACAGGGGAGTGCTGCTGCCTGGCATCCTGCAATGGGAGCCAGATCCTCCTCCTACCTAGAGAGAGGAGAGAGATCTGTTTGCCAGAGACTTTCTTTTCACGGTGTCTCAGAGGTGGGTACCCCAGAAGCATGGGGCGGAGGATACAGATGGCTCTGTAAGCCCAATGGCCCTGGGTAGCTGTGCTATGGGTGGTACTTCATGTCAGTGGACTTTAGCACTTCATATTCTAGGCAAGCACTATACCGCTGGCCCAGCAAAGTGTGCCTCCTCTGTCCCCCACCCCCATCTCCTCTGCTGGTGCTCATATGGGGACCCTGGCTAAACAATGAGGGAGGGCAAACTGAGAGCAGTTAAGTAATAGCTTGTCCACTGAAGGCCAAGGTTGTAGGTGGCACAGGGCATCTAGGAGCCACAGTGCATGCCAGGCAAGGACGCCTGGCTGGGTGGGACTTGCCAACAGAAGGAAACCCACCCTGGTCCTCCTATAGGTCCCTGTTCATCAAGTTCCAGGGGTCCAGTATCAGGGGACTCCAATCTTCACTGACGGATGAGTCTCAGGTTGTTTTTTTTTTTTTTTTTTTTTTTGGAAAACAAAGATTTAGAGTCTAGCTTTCTACTGAACTCTTTCCACAGTAGTGCCTTGATAGCAGTAATGGAGAGATGGTGAGGGGTGCCTGGCTACATGCCTAGACCTGCCTGCCTATGCTGGACAGTTTCTGTGGAGAAGTTGGAGAAGTGTGTTTTCTCAATGAGGCCTAGGTAAGGAAACTCACTTCCTTGGCAGGGGCTGTGGTAGAGTATGAAATGGCACACCTATACCTCCTATAGCCTTGAGGGTAGAGGTCTTTACCACCTGTGTGGGTTGGGCACCAGGATCCTGAGGGACTTGGGGTACTGAGTCACAAGGCGGAGTGAAGGCCCAGCTACATGGCAGTGGTCTCATATACTACACTATAGCATGGGCAGTAGCTGACCCATACAAACATTTAGTACAGACACCAGGAGGTTGCTGGCCTGCATCCCTGTAGGCCTGTGAGCAAATCCTTTGATGGTCCATGCCTCATCCTTGGAAGGGGCACTTGAATGACCCTGTGCCCAGTTTTCCCTATCCAGTGTCTATGTGGAACAAACCAGAATTTCAACCCAAGCCATGCCCCTTCCCAGGGTCGCCAGGCCTTCTCTTCCTCTGCCTTGGCCCCAGCCTGTCCCACATAACATCAGATTATGCCCCACAACCCAGTAAACCCCATTTGTGTTGACTTGGCCAAGGGGAGACACTGCTTCTAGCCTCTAAGTCACACCAGAGTTGGTTAGGGCAGGCCTTCCTCCTGCCAAAGGAAGAGAGGACTCTTTCCCAGGAGACTTTCTCCCAGAGTCCTGTGGTTGTGTGGTAGTCAAGACAGGCCAACTAGACACAGGATAAAAACCTTTATTGCTGAACATAAAATACCCACCAGAGAAGCCTGGCCAATGGCCTCTTCCCTGGGCAGGAGTCCTGGATGGGGAGGGCTGGGGCACAAGTCCTACAGCTATTACCACACCCACCACAGGAGAGAGCCTGGGGTGAACCTCACATGGCACTCTGACGGGTGGGAGTCAGGGACAAGTCCTAGTGTGAGGCTGAGTGCCTGGAGGGGTGAGGGAGAACAGGGGATGGACGGGGCCTTGGCTTGGTAGAGGGAGGAGAGCAAGGTCTGGGCACACAAAGCCTCCAAAGGCTATAAGCCAAATGGGAGGAGCTATGTATCCCTGTTTATAGCCCCGGTTGGGCTCAGTGGCAGGCTGCTTCTCCTCAGGAGCAGTGGTGGGTAGAGCCTCCATCCTCTCCAGGGGTGAGGGTCTGAGGTAGGTGCGGGTTGGTTCCCCAGGAAGCCTCACAGGCGTGGTTTGATGTGTAGCGGCTTCCCTACATAGAGAGCAAAGGTCAAGTCAAGCCACTCCAGCCCAGAAAGAACTTCCCCACTCTAAGTAAGTAAGTAGGCCTCAGGACAGGGGAAACTACCTGCCCAGCCCTGCCAGCAAGGGTCTACAAGGAGCCAGATGTCCTCCAGCCCCTGCCACCAGTCTGGCCCTGAGGAGTAGAGAGGGAAGGGGATCTGGGGACTCTGCCAGTTGAAGGGCTTCCTGGGCTAAGTAGCAGCTTAGGAGGGCCAGGCAGCCCCTGTAGAGTGGGCGGGCCCACAGGTGGGAGCCACAACATTCTGTGGTTGAGCTATAAATACTGAATGCGTGTAGACACGCAGGCACATGGCACACTCACACCTGGGAGCAAGGCTGCCAGACACAGACAAGGCAGGTGTGCTCTCCACATGGAAAACTGCAGTGTGTGCAAGCAAGTGGCCCCAACGGGGTGGGGTGAAAAGACCAATAGAAGCTGACAGGGTCTGGAGGCAGGAGGGGCAGGAAAAAGAGGATCCCTGGAGTAGCATGTCCTAATGGCTCCTGCCTGGTGAGAGCTTTCTTTTCATAAATGTTCTGTGTCACTCTCCCAGGTGACAGTATCCGCTGGTCACAGCTATTTCAATGTGGCTATGTGGCATGACCCATGTGCCCCTGTAAGACCTCTCTCATGACGGGGTTCCTTTCTTCAGGGATGTTAATTCCATTCGCTGTCCAGCTAGCCAAAGACAGGAGTGAGGCCCAGCAGCTGGGGCCAGGCCTGCAGATTCAACTGCCTGGGCCAGGTTAGCCCCCATTTGTCCTCTGGGCTGCTTCAACAGGCACAGCCAGGCTTCCTGCCAGAGACTGTCCCAGGTTCAGCTGCACCTGCCCCTCCAGCTCCTTTCCTGGCTGAACAAGCCTCAAGAGTTTTCTGGAGCCCTCTTCTAGTCTGCCCAAACTGCATGCAGGTTTTAAGTCCCCTGTGGCTCCTTTGGTCCTCAGATTAACTTTCGGGTTCATGATCTTTAAAGCCACACTCTGCCTCAGGATCCCCGGCTGCTCACCAGTCAATGGCCACCTACATGAAAGAAACTGTTGCCCCATTTAGTTAGGTTCCAGTTGGGCAAGGGCCTGATATCATCCACTCTGCACCCAAGAAGGACGATGTAACCAGGAGGCAGTCCCTACAGCAGGCGCTTCAGTGTGCTCAGTGGGGCTGTTAGAGAAGCCTGCAGCAAGCATCTTCCATTAACGTTACAGCCGTGAAATATGACAATAAAATGATAGCCGTATGGTCGCAAATTTGCAGCCCGCCGAGCTGCGTGGGGTTTATCGTCACTCAAACGCGCAGAGAGCTGTAAAATGTTTACAGAAAGGGTCGTTTGCAGCCATAAAATCCTCTTTTCTCTCCTAAACAAGGCTGAGTGGAGCCATTTACCAAGCCCCAAACGCTCATTGGGGAGAGGGAACATCTGTTCTCTCCAGGAGTGTGCGGTGATCTTCCAGAACAAATTAACAGAAATGGGTGCTTTCTAATTAAATCAGCCCTCGCTGGGGTGGTCTTCAAGGCGGCCACTGCTGTGCTGGCTCCTCACTGGCCTGCCCTGGGCACCTGGTACACTGACTCCCAGGTGCCACCCAGGATGCCATTCTGAAGTGAACATTCAAAAAGACCCAGGAAGGGCTAGACTGCTCACCTGAATCCTTGATGCGGGGGCTCCTGGGGGTCTGGGGCCCAGTCTGGCCTCCTGGGCTCGGGGAGGAATGCAGGGAGATGAAGGATGGCAGCTTGCAGAGGCTGCTGGAGCCTGTTCCTGAGCCTGTCCCACCTGTCCCAGAGGCAGCTTCTTCCTGGTCCAGGGATGGGGTGGGGGAGCTAGCAGAGGGGGAGGAGGATGGGGAGGAGGCAGCCGTGGCCTTTGAAGACAGGGTAGAGGTGGAGGCTAATACCCTTGGGGAGGAGGGTTGAGAGACTGGGGCCTCAGTTCTGGAGGTCAGACTAGTGGACATCTGTCTGGCAGAGCGCTGAGCAGTAGAAGGCTTCCTGCACAAAAAGGGGAACAAAGTAAGAGTGGGTGGCTTCTCCCACAGACACGGAGAGAGGGTGCTTGTCAATTATTCACATGGCACTCATTCCTGTAACAGGGCTTCCAGCCCCTCGCCTCCATCCCGACCCTGGAGGCTACTGAACATGGCTATACATATCATACAGTTCAGGGACAGGCTGGTTCCACAGCCTTTGACCAGAAGGAGATACGGCTGAAGCCTGTGAGATTCCAGCTCCATTCCTCACCTTCTGGGGCCTAGGGTTCATCTGCAGGGAGTCCCCACAAACCACAGGAGATGGGCACAACTGTGGTAACCCCACCTTTCAGGGGCTTCCTCCCCCCCTAGTAGGGAGTGGGTTTCTGAAAGCCTCCATGCATGGGGTGTTTATGACTCTGTCCACATTCAGAGATCTAGAATACAGGCATCTTAGGAGCTCTTGCCTCCAACTGAGATTCCCTTTTGGATCTAAAGCCAAGAGTGTTGGGGTGAGACTTTACCCCAGAGGGTCCTAAATGTCCTTAGAGTAGGGATGGGCCACCTCCAGTCACATAAGATCAAATATGCAGCACCCATATGATCTGTCACCTGAGTACATGGCCAGCTGAGGCCCTGCTTCTGGGGGCTCCATCACTGGGCCCTGGGGTAGGAGGTGCAGCTGTCCGCCGGCCATGTCGCTTCTGGTTACGATGGAGCAGCTGGCACTGGGCACCACGGGGACAAATACCCCTGCGGGCAAAGTCAGGACACAGCAGCGTGTGCTTCTTCTTGCACTAGGGGAAGAATAATCGTTGGTAGAACTAAGCAGATGCTATGGCTACACACAGAAAGGAGGGCCAAATACAGCCCAGTGAGAGCCCGCTGACTGGAAGCGACCTACCAGGCCTCAGGGTCAAAGGCTGTTTGCTAGAATGATGAGGCCATCAGGCTAGAGTTGTTCCACCTGGACACGCACTGCGGGCAGGGCCAGGGCCAACACTTGCCTGGGGATTCCCAGAACCTGAGGCCAGGCCCCTGCTGGGGCTCTGCCTGTCTGCTCTGTCTGTCTGTCTCTGTTCCAGTGGGTGTGTTTGGAGCAGAGGAAGGTGGGTGGGGCTTGAGGCCTCAGGGGACCTCATGGAATAGGGTTTGGGCCAGGAGCCCAGGCTAGCAGGCAAGGCAGGTCGGCTGAGGCCGGGCATCACTGGGTTAGGGCTGGGCCAGGCACTCGATCCATGGCACCTGTCATGGGGCTAATTATACCAGCATAGAGGGTAGGGGGAGGGCATGCCAGGGAGCAGGTGTCCCAGGCCAAGGCTTAGACTCTGTTCTGTCCACCAGACCACATCGGGGGCTCCAGAAGCCTCTGCCCAGTGTACAGTGGCTAGGCCTATCCAGGGGGAAACAACGCAGAAATGTTGACTGGTGTTCAGGGCTCCCAAGCTCTACTCTGGTACAAAACCCAAAACTTCTCCAAGGGAGGGGCTACTACTCTCCCATAGTTTGACACAGCGAGCCAGAATCTAGTCAATCTTGGGCACCCAAACTACACCTCCTACTGGACCAGGAAACAAGAAGCCCCAGGTCAAAATGAGACATTCCACGGGACTCACAGGGTTTGTCAAAATCAGTCATGGTACCAGAGAAGCCCAGGCTGTCATGGGTAGAGAATGGTAGCCCAGCAGTAAATAGCTCTCACGGTCTTATAGCCACATCCTCTCAGGCCTTACAGATCTCCCTATTAGAATGTATCCTCTGAGGGAGGAGGGCATCCCCTACCCTGCTACCAACAACTAGGACCAAGCCTGGCAGAGTGCCTCACAGAGTGGGGAACACCCTTCTCAGCAGGTGTCCAACTGCAGTGAGAGGAGCTGGACAGAGTAAGCACCCTGCTGTGATTTCTCCCGTGTTGTGCAGGGGCAGGCAAGGCTCCTCCCTTCATAGACTCACTTATTGACACCTACCAGGAATGTGAGCTCCTGTGCACTGGGCCCAGCCAGCAACCTGGGGTTTAAAACTCAGGGCCGCCTGACAGAGGGGATAAAAGCTGGAATGGCCAGAGAACAAAAGACTCCCCACCAGCATGCATGTAGGCATGTAGCCATGTGAGCAGTGCAGGTGTGTACAGTGTGAACAGTAACACTCAAGGAGTGTCAAGGGCCCCAAAAACATGTTTATCAAAGCTGTAATAGACCATCAGAGCTTGGATCAGAGGCAGCCTGGACCCCACTACTCTATACTGTGGCCTACAAGCACCTAAAATGAGACGGGATTAAGCAGAGGTACCTGCAGTGGTCAAACATGATGAACTTTAAAGTCAGCAGGGGAAAAAAAGAATGCAAAATATGAAATTCTATTTTTCATTGACTACATACTAAAATTTTTGATTGAATGAAATACAAATTCCACTTGTCTGTCCCCCCGTCCCAAAACATGTGCATTCTTCCCAGAAAGTGCTAAGCTGGTCTAATGATCCTGAGAAGCACCAAAAACCCTAGAAAGAAAGGTAAAGAGCGTCCTTAAATCATCCAAGAGCTATGAGAAAGCAAACAGAAAATTCCTAGGTAGCAGAGATGGGGCCCACCTCACTCTCAGACCTGGGTATGGGCACTCAGGAAACAAATCAGGGATCACCTCACTCCCAGCCCTGGACACAGGCCACTTACTGATGCAAAAGCCTGACCAGCAAGATAGCCAAGGATCTGGAGTCAGGCTCTCACTCTTCCACAGCCAGCTGGAGTATAAGTAAGGAGCCATGCGGGAGCTCTGTGGCAGCGCACCACCGTCTGTGCAGGGTAGTGCTGTTCCTAGGATGTTTGTAGAGAAAAGAGAACCCATCTTTCCAGAGATGAGAGAAAGCAGAAAAATGGGCCAAAAAATGTAAAGGAAAGAGGTAAAACAGTAGGAATTAACGCCAAGAAACTCCAACGGTTCCTTTTCTCATAATCACTAATCAGGAAGCAAGGGATGAACAGCACAGGCAACGCCAGTACAGGAGTAACATCTGATGCTAAGACGCACAGAGACATGAGTCAAGGCGCAGCTCGGTGGGACAGTGTAAGCACGGGCATGGGAAGTCTTTGCCCCAATCATCTGCACTTAAAAAAGACCCATTTCACATCAAGAACAAGCTTTATACCAACCAATCTGAATACGTAGGTGACATTGGCAGTTCCAGGAAGATTAACAAGAAATCTTAAAAAAAAAAAAAAAACTTGAATTTTCTTATTGCCATAAAGAAATTTCAATCAGTATTTAAAAGAGTTCTAACTCAAAGAGTTTTTATTATAATCTTCCAAGAATTTTCAAGACATAGCTCTACTTCATAAACAAATCAAATCCACAGAGGGTAAAACAGAAAACCACAGTCTATAAAGCCAGAATCATCTTGAAAAAAAAAATCTAGGCCAACACTGGGCCTAGAGAAGCTGCATGATGAAGAGGCGCTAAGCAACCAGGACCATGAGGAAATTAACAAACAAAGAGTAAAAGTTATCAGGCAGTGGTGGCACACACCTTTAATCCCAGCTCTTGGGAGGCAGAGGCAGGCAGATCTCTGTGAATTTGAGATCAGCCTGGCCTGCAGAGCGAGTTCCAGGACAGGTTCCAAAAGCTACACAGAGAAACCCTGTCTCAAACAAAACAAAACAAAACAAAGGTAAAGTTGATTAGAGAAAGACTGAGGGCTGGCAAGATGGCCCTGTGGTGTAAAAGTGCTTGCCCTGAAAGCATGAGGAATTGAGTACAATTTCTGGACCCCACATAAAGGCTCGGATGAGAGACCTAAACCTACAATTGTCATCTGACTTTCACATATTTGCCATGACAAATGGGCCCCCTCACACACACAGCAATAATAACTAAAAATTAAAGTAAAGATCACCAAGCATGGTGGCTTAAGACTTTGATCCCAATACTCTGGAGGTAGAAGCAAGAGGATCTCTGTGAGTTTGAGGCCGGTGTGATCTACACGATGAGGTCCAGGGTAGCTGGGGTGGGAAATATGGCTTGCTGGCTAACAGTGTGTACTGCTCTTAGAGAGGAACCTGCTTCAGTTTCCCAGAACTCATGTCAATCAAGTCACACCTACCGCTAACTAGGTTCTAGGGTATCTAATGCCCTCTTCTGGCCTCGGAAGGCACCTGCATGTACAAGATACACTCATCCACACATTCAAAAATACACAAATAAATGGTGTATAAAAATTTAAAAAGATTGATAAACAGAAATTATTATATTACAAGGTTAACTGAGAAGACAAAGTCTTAGATCATCTCCATAGAAATGAATTATTTAATAAAATCCAACCTTAATTCAAAGTTGAATTTAGGCAAATTAGTGAAGGAAAGGAACATATTCTTACTATAAGAACCTCCCAGACCTGGCATGGTGGCCTACACTTTAATCCCAGGACTCTAAAGGCAGAGACAACTGGATCTTGGCAAGTTTGAGGCTAACATGGTCTATTTGTTAGGTTTCAGGACAACCAAGGCTACACAGTAAGAATGTCTCAAAAAAATAAAAATCAGCATGAGCCAGAGAAATGACTCTCCAGTTCAGGCAGCTGCCACCAACTCTGATGGCTGTAGTTCAGTCTCTAAGACACACATGGTGGAAGGAAAGAGAACCAACTCCAACAAGTTGTCCCCTTACCTCCAGCTGCATGCAGGCACATCTGTGTGCGCACATACACAGATGCGCTAAATAAATAATGTAAAGACATTTAGACTAAAGCAGTAAAAGCAAACACGCTGTTCCAGAGGACGGCAGCACAGGTTTCCTTCCCTGCAGTACTCACTAAGCTCTGGTTCAGCACTGTGGCTCACTATGCCCAACACTTCTTCTCCCCCTCTTTCTGGCTTCATTTGAGATGGCTCAGAGGTTAGAGGCACTGGCTGCTCTTGCAGAGGACCTGGGTTTCGCTCACAGTACCCACATGGAGGATCATAGCCATCTAACTCCAGTTCCAGGAGTCAAACACCCTCTTCTGGTCTCAGCAGTC
This sequence comes from Alexandromys fortis, assembly GCF_014885135.2. NCBI lineage: Eukaryota > Metazoa > Chordata > Mammalia > Rodentia > Cricetidae > Alexandromys > Alexandromys fortis. The sequence goes on along the minus strand of NW_026067930.1, from coordinate 1,631,751 downwards.
ATCAGGCACACATATGGTCCACAGAATACTTGCAAGCAAAACACTCATACATAAAATAAAAATAAATAAAATAAAGAAATCTTTTTTTTTTTTTCTCAAGACAGGGTTTCTCTGTGTAACAAGTCTGGCTGTCCTGGGACTCACTCTGTAGACCAGGTTGGCCTCGAACACACAGAGCTCCTCCTGCCTCTGCCTCCAGAGTACTGGATCTAAAGGCATGCACCATGCTACCTGGCTACAAATAAATCTTTAAACAAGCAAAAAACAAAAAACAAAACAAAACAAAAAAAACCCCAAAAACCAAACTTCCAGAAAGCGTGCCCCATGGAGAGGAAAGGCTGAGCTGCCACTGCTATACTCTACATGTACTACAAAAGAAAGGGGGAATATACTTGGACTAAAAAACAAACAAAACCCTCACTGATTAAAACACCAGTGTTTAATTAGGAATCATTACAATTACCATCACAGATACCATGTAGCAAGACAGCAGGAAACAAAATCAACATAAAGACTATCAATGAATAGCGAGAAAATAAAACTGTGTGGACCTGGGACTGAACCAGGGCTTCCTGTATGCTAAGCAAGAGCTCTATATTCTCTTTATAATAGTGTCCACTATATTCTATTTGTAATCGTGCCACTTTAATGGTGGAAAGTTCACCATGATAAAGTGATAAAAGCCCATGTCCGCTCCCACTGCCCTGACCCACAGATCCAACAATCCCAATTAGAACTCCAAGTGTGCCAGGTGTGGTAGGGCCACCTGTGACCCCAGCACTCAGCAGGCAAGACAGGAGAATCCTGAGTTTGAGGCTAGCCTGGGCTATACCGCAAGACTCTGCTTTAAAGAAAAAACAAAACATGAGGCTAAAGAGGAAGCGTGGCAGTTAAGAACACTTGATGAGCAATCAGGAATACAGAGTTTGGATCCCAGCACCCATGTAAGTCAGGCATTCCACAAATGCCTGTAACTCCAGCTCCAAGAAACCAAATACCTTGGTCTCTTTTGGCCTCCATGCACATGGACATGCTTATCACCTGTACATGTACCCAAGAGTACACACCACTCACACAGGCATAGTCATAAATAAATGAAATTAAAAATACTAAAACAGCAAAAGAAAAAAGAAATCAATAAGCAAACAAAACAACCCAAGTATCTTTTTAACTTGATAAAGTGAATATCAACTGTATTTCCAGGCTCAGTGGTACTATACCTGCCCAGCATATGCAAAATGAATAAATGAATGGAGTAAAATATACTTTTGGAAGACTGAGGGTAAATATAGTGAAAACTAGCTGGGTGTGGTGGCACACAACTTTAATCCCAGCACTCAGGAGGCAGAGACAGGCAGATCTCTGTGGATTCAACGTTAGCCTGGTCTACATTGTGAGTTTGAGGCTATCCAGGACTACATAGTAGGATCCTGTCTCAAACAGCAACAACAAGCTTAGCTGGTCGAGGTGGCTCATGCCTTTAATCCTAGCACTTGGGAGGCAGAGGCAGGAGGATCTCTGTGAGTTCAGTGTCAGCCTAGTCTACAGAGCGAGTTCCAGAACAGCCAAAGATACACAGAGAAACTCTGTCTTGAGAAACCAACCAACCAAACAACAAATAAAAAAAAACAGTAACAACAACCAAAGAAGCAAATCTACATATACTAATAGTAAGAATTCTTGTTCTTCAAAAATATACCACAGAAATAGAAAATGAAAAGAAATAAATATTCAGAAAAAGAAGAATTGATTTCACTAAGGAAACGACACATGATGACTCATGTCACAGTTGTATGACCTTGGATATTTTAGAGAAACTTTGGACTGCCAGAGAGATTTTGGGTAATTTGAGAGAGAACTGGGTATTTTAGAGAGGCTTTGGACTTTGAAAAAGACTTCAGATAGTTTAAAGGGACTGAACCTTTAAAGTACTGAAAATTAAATGACTATGGAACTTCTAAGTTATACTGTATTTATATTGTGACATTAATATGATACCTTAGAGATGAAGACTAAGAAATATTATTGTTCAATAGTGTTGTGTTGGTGTGTCAAATCGACAGGGAGCTACTATCCTGGCTAGTTTATGTCCATATGACACAGATTAGAGTCTTTTAGGAGAGGGACTCTCAACTGAGGAGATTCCTCCATTAAGGTTTGCCTGTAGGAGCTGGGGAGATGGCTCAGCAGTTAAGAGCACTGGATGTTCTCCAGAGGACCTGGGCTCAATTCCCAGCATTCACACGGCTGCTCACATCTGACTAACTCCAGTTCCAGGGCTTCTGACACCATCATGCAATATACATGCAGGCAATGAACACAAAATAAATTTGAAAAAAGACTTGCCTGTAGGCAAGCCTGTAACACATTTTCTTGATTGGTAATTGATGGGGGAGGGCCCAGGCCACTGTGGGTGTTCTTAACAAAGCAGGTTGAGCAAGTCAATAAAAAGTGTTCCTCCATAGCCTCTGCTACAGTTCCTACCTCCAGGTTCCTGCCCTGGTTCCCCTAGATGATGGACTACAAGCTGCAAGTTGAAATAAACCTGCCTTAGTTAGGGTTTCAATTGCTCAGAAGAGACAGCATAACCACAGAAACTTTTACGAAGGAAAACATTTAGTTGGGTGGCTTAGTTTCAGCAGTTTAGTCCACTATTATCATGGCAGGCAGCATGCAGACAGGGTGCTGAAAAAGGAGCTGAGAGTTCTACAGCTTGATTTACAGGCAACAGGAAGTAAACTATAACACTGGGTGTAGCTTGAGCACAGGATACCTCAAAGCCCACCCTTCCAACAAGGCCACAACTACTCTAACAAGGCCACACCTCCTAATAGTGCTACTTCCTTTGAGGGTCATTTTCTTTCAAATCACCACAAAATCTTTTCCTCCCCAAGTGACTTCTGGTCATGGTGTTTCATCACAGCTATAGAAACCTAAGATATTTAAATGTTGAGCCATGAATATGTGCCAACCAGGAGGAGACAGGTATTAGAACCACTGACAAGGGTTTAAAGCAGCATCATAAACATGCTCCAAACTAATGAGACAGAGAATGTCAAAACAGGAGGGTGTAGTCAAACCAATAAATTTTAGGAGCTGAAAAGTACAACAACTGAAACAAACTCAGCAGCGGGCAAAGGGACAGAATTGGAGTGGAAACTAAAATGAACCATAGAGACAAAGTCAGACCAGGAGACCTGAAACTGTAAGCCAAGACCTAACTGTACTGCACTAGAAGACACTGAAGGAGAGGAAAAACAACTGGAATTCAAGAAGTAGCACGAACCCCAAACTGGATAGACCAAGAAATCCTCCTAGAATACATGATGATCAGGTGCATAAAAGTTGAAGACAAAGAAATAACCCTGAAGCAACCAAAAAAAGAAATACTTATTTTCCCACAGGGGAATGAAATGACCATGAGGAGAGAAATAGCATAACCTTCTTCAAGATAAAAATAAAGAAAATACTGCTAAGCTAGAATCTTTTTGCTTATTTGTTTTCAGAGTCAGGTTCTCATCATGCAGCCCTGCTTATCTTACAACTTGTTATGTAGCTCAGATTGGCCTCATGGAGATCAGCCTGGTTCTGTGTATTGTGATTAAAGGTATGCTCCACTACCCCCAGCTTTCTGTTTTTTCTTGAGCTTCCTACATTACACTCAAAAGTTACAGCATTTAGTGTGCTTTTAATTTTTATTATTTTGTTTTAAGCAGAGCTTCATTATGTAGTCAAGGCTTTCCTTAAGCTAAGGGTGAGCCTCCTTGAGTACTTTAGCCTCTTGAGTGTTAAGATTTTAGGTTTGACACTATATACTAAATATAAATGGCACAGATTCACTAACTAAAAAGCAGATATTACTGGGCAGTAGTGGCACATGCCTTTTATCTCAGGAGGCAGAGGCAGGCAGATCTCTGTGAGTTAGAGGCCAGCCTTGTCATACAGGGCTAGTTACAGGACAGCTAGGGCTGCTACACAGAGAAAACTTGTCTCAAAAAGATCAAAACCAACCAAACAAACAAAATCCTAACAGATATTGGCAGAATGCACTTTTTTTTTTTTTAAAAAAAAAGTGATTTAGTTATATGCTGTCTATAAAAAGTCACTTCAAATACAATGAATAGGTAAAATGAAAATAAAAATATGGAAGCTAGGTCAGGAAGCAGAAACAAGTAGATCTCTGTGAGTTCAAGGCCAGCCTGCTCCAAGTCAGCTAGGATGGCACAGTGAGACTGTGTCTCAAGAAAAAAAAATGTATATATGTGTGTATATATGGAGAAATTGGAGAGATGGCTCAGTAATTTGAAGTCTGTGCTGCTCTTCCAGAGGACCATAGTATTGTTCTTGGTGCCAATGTTAAGTGGCTCACAACTGCTTGCAAGTCTAGCTCCAGATAGATCTGTGCCTTTGGCCTCCAAGAACACCTACCTGCATTCATGTCCACATAACCAACACCCCCCCCAACACACACACACAGTTTATATGATTAAAAATAAAATAAAATGAAAATGAATATATATGTAGGGGAGGGAGTCAGAGGTTAAAAGCATTGGCTACATCCACATGGTAGCTTACATCTATGTGTAACTACAGTTCCAGGGGATCCAATGCCCTCTTCTGGCCTCCAAGAATATTACATGATACAAGAGATGCACAGACATACATACAGGCAAAGTACTCAAGACACATACAACAAAAACAAATAAAATTTCAATATACACACAAACACACACATTAAAAAAAGGCTAGATCATACAGAGTTGATCCACTGAAGAAAGGAATGGCCATAACTCAATCTGAAAAGGAGGCTGCAGAGCAAAGAAAGCAGAGCCAGAGGTATTATATAATGACAGACCGTGACTCTGTCAAGAGGATGAAGCAATTCTAAAGTGCACACGCTCTATCTGGCATGCTTGCACTTTCTGTAACCACAGCACTGGGAAGCAGGAGCAGAAGTGCCACAAGCTGGACACTAGCCTCCTCTCAGAGTGAGTTCTGGATTAACACAGACATCCTGTCTCAACAAGCCCAACCTAATAAATTAAAACCTAAAATGCATATGTACCAAACAAAATAACTTTTTCTTTAAAAATTATTTATTTTGTGTGTATTAGTATACTAGTATGTGTGTGCACCATGTGTGTGCCTAGTACCTGCGGAGGTGAAAAGATAGCACCAGATTCCCTGACACTGGAGTTACAATGATCACGGGCCAACATGTGGTTGCTGGGAAACAAGTCCAGGTCCTCTGAAGGAGCGGCAAGTGCTCTTAGCTGCTGGGCCATCACTCCAGCCCTACGAAAGAGCTCTGTGGGAGCTATAGAGATGGCCTCATCTGGTAAAGTGCTTGCTATTCAAGCACAAAGGCCCTGAGGTGGTCCCCAGAAGTTATGTAAAAAGATGAGCACAGCAGCATCTCAGTGCTAGGAAGGCAAGACAGCAGGATCCTCAGAGTCTACCAATGTGGCCAATTGGTGAGCTCCAGTTTCAAAGACCCTGCCTCAAAAATTAAGGTGACAAGCCTGTAAGGACGACACCTGTTATCAACCTCTGACCTTTACACACACATGCACACATGAGCACAGATGCCAGAACACACATGCACAGGCATATACACAGCAACCACAAAAAACTTACTGACAGAAAAAAGAGATAAACAGACTCAGGAAAACTCAATGCCTGTGAGCTAAAGATGTAACTCAACTGGCAGAGTGCTTGCCTATAATGCATGAAACCCAGGGTTTTGGTGCCCCCGCCACGTAACTCAAGGCAGGGTGGCACACACGTGCAATCCCAGCTCTCTGGATATAAAGGCAGGAAGATCAGATGTTCAAGATCATTCTTAGCTACATAATGAGTTAGACATCAGGTTGGGCTACATGAAACCATGTCTCAGAAAAGAGAAAACTGGACAAAAAGTCAGAACTCAAAAACATCTCTAAGACCAGCAAGGTAGTTCAGTGGGTGAAGGATTGATGGTACAAGCCTGGCCACTTAAGTTCAGCTCCTAGAACCAATCTGAAAGTAGAAAGAGAACGGCCTCTGCAAAGTTGTCCTCTGGCTCGCATACACGTACCACACAGCATGTGCACGCTCCCTCCACATCTTTGTGTGTGTCGGTCTATTTGTAGTATATTGTATATATATACACATATAATATATACTCATACACAAACATATATAATAATAACAAAGGAAATTTAAAAAAAAAATCTTTCAAAAGCAAAACCTATTTATGGAATCCCAGAATGTTTTACCCAATAAAAGAAAACATTTTTTTCCAGGGTACCACATGGTGATGTTTGTTAGGCCCAATGTTCTCATATAACAATTGAAAACTGGCATTTGTGGTCCGACATGTTTTGAAGCACAGCAAAGGACAGAATGTAGTTTCAACCCTGGGAAACAAATAGATGTAAAGTTTTGAGTTTAGCCTTGGTTACACAGAGAGATTTTGTCCCAAACCAAAAAATAAAATAAAATAAAATGCAGTTTTAAACCCTTACATAAATGACAATGTGGCTGTGCTTACAGGTATAAATGCAAGCTGTTTCCAACTGAAGGTCAGCAACAACCCACAGGGTTTGGTCAGAAAACAGCAGCTAGAAAGGGCAGCTGCGTCTCAAGGCTTGCACTTTCCCATCCTGTAGAAAATACCCAAGACATAAAACAGGCCCAATGAGCCAGGCAATGATAGCACACACCTTTAATGCCAGCACTCAGGAAGCAGAAGCAGGCAGAGCTCTGAGTTCAAGGACATTCAGAGCTATGCAGAGAAACCCTGTCTCAAAAAACCCCAAAACCAAACAAAAACAGGTGCTTAGAAACTGAAAAGGCTGGGATGTAGCTTAGTGTAGAGCACTTGCCTAGCATGGGTTTGAATCCAAGTTGGATGGGTATAGGGGTAGGCAGAAATACTAAAATTATACAGAGTATATTCTTTACTATGAGGGGATCAAATCAAGATCAGAAAGATAACAAGACACATTTCCAGATTCCTGGGAACTGAACAGCATACTTCTGAATAATCCATGGGTCAGAAAGCAGCAGCCATTCATAACTGGAAAAAAAGACATATTCCTAAACTTCTCCCAGAAGGTCAGTGTTACCTTGAAACCACAACATTCCTAAAAAGCCCAAAGCTAGCATCATGCTGATCGACAGAAAACAAGAGAAGGGATGCTCACTTCTGGCACTTTTATTCCGCACCATACTGACTTACCAACCAGAACAGCTTAGGCAAGGAAAAGAAAGAAAAAGACTTCAGACTGAAACAGGACCAGTAACATTTTGTCTGTCTTCAGATGACAGATCTTATATTTCAAAAAAACCAAGGAATCTATCAGAATTACCAGTGTTAACAAATTAGTTCACAACATGCAGTGGGGAGGATTCCTGTTTATGGAAATGTGAAGTCGTCCAGGCACCATGGAACACAGTCTGGCAGGCTTACAAAAAGACAAATACAGGACTGACATACGACCCAGCAAGGAAGTAAAAGCAGATGCATGCATGCCAGTGTTCAATACAGCATCATTCATAGCAGTCAAAAGGTGGCACTAACCCATGCACCCATGTCTACTGACACACATACAGGGATGAACATAATGCCTGCATGCATGTGATGGAATATTATGTGGCCATAAGAAGGAATGATGTGGGCTGGAGAGATGGCTCAGAGGTTAAGAGCATTGCCTGCTCTTCCAAAGGTCCTGAGTTCAATTCCCAGCAACCACATGGTGGCTCACAACCATGTGTAATGAGGTCTGGTGCCCTCTTCTGGCCTGCAGGCAGACACACAAACAGAATATTGTATACATAATAAATAAATAAATATT
>NW_026067930.1:1620172-1623907 GCF_014885135.2 Alexandromys fortis | reverse complement strand
CTTTGTTGTTGTTTTGTTTTGTTTTTCAAGACAGGGTTTCTCTGTGGCTTTGGAACCTGTCCTGGAACCAGCTCTTGTAGACCAGGCTGGCCTCGAACTCACAGAGATCCGCCTGCCTTTCTAACCCGTTCTTATTACTTAAATTAACCCACTTCTCTTAGTCTACGTGGCTTGTTGTTTTTACTTCTCATCCTGCATTCCTGCTTACTCTCTATCTCCTCTGACTTCTCTCCCTTACCTAGATTCTCCTCCTCTTCTTCTTTCTCTCTGCCCGGAACTCCGCGCCTAACCTCTCACTGCCTAGCGACTGACCATCCAGCTCTTTATTCAGCCAATCAGAAGGCACCTGGGTTAAGACCCATCTTCATGGTGTATGAAAAGATCATTCCACAACACGATACAAAATAAGCGGGGACATGGCATTGTACATCAAACCGGCAGGAAGTGAAAGAATGGCCTAACACGGGCTGGGAGAGATGGCTCAGTGGTTAAGAGCGCTGTCTGCTCTTCCAAAGGTCCTGAGTTCAATTCCCAGCAACCACACATGGTGGCTCACAACCATCTGTAATGGGGTCTGGTGCCCTCTTCTGGCCTGCAGGCATACACACAGACAGAATATTGTATACATAATAAATAAATAAATATTTAAAAAAAAAAAAAAAAAGAATGGGTAAGATAAGGAGTGCTGCTGTGTGTGTCCCACCACAGACTTCTGTAGTTCTGGGACTCACGCTAGGCCGGGGCCTCACCATGGAGTCACATCCCAGCTCCATATTACAGTTTTCTTTTTCATTTCATGCCACAGTTAAAAAACAAAACCAAAGTAAAACAAAGAAATAAAGCGTGAGCAATGAGGGATTATTTCTACGGCAGGTATTTGCCTAGTGTGCATGTTCCAGGCTCAATCCCAAGCACTAAAAACAAACAAAAATAATATGCCAAAAGCTGTGCCACCGAAACCGTGCGCTCCGTGAGTTATATCTCAGTGAATCTGTTGTTTCCTCTAAAACCTCCACGTTCAGAGGGAAAGGAAGTCAGATTAGGGTGTCATTTGAGAAATACGCTCACTACATACAGATACACCAAGTAAAGGCCTCACATGACAAACAAATCAACAACAGCCATTCCAGGGAGTGCATGGCAGCCTGCACGAGAGACAGTCATGACATGGCTCTTTTTACCTTCTCAGCCTCATGTGGCAGGCAGAGCCCTCATCTCTAGGAAAGGACGCATCCTTAGTGGTGAAGAGCTGTGCAGGTAGTGACTACAAGTGGCCGGGCAGGCTGGACTGAGTCTGACCCCTTACCAACAACCACCTCACCACAACTAGTGCAGTCAGCAGTGCCAGATGGGGCTCTCTGTGATCATGGATGAAGATGGGCCCTCAACAGACTCAGCATGTAAATTATGGAGAAAATGGAAGGGCTGCATATAAAAATAAAGATCTGGGCTGACTGGAGGATGCCCCCTCACAAGGCGCAGATAGTATGAGGCAATGGGCAGGAAAACCAAGGATACTAAGGGAGGACTCGGGTGTTTCAGTAGCCAAGAGGGTTAGGATGGACTAGTACAGAGCTGAAACCGAATAGTCAGGGTCCTGGATGGGCCTAAGCACATGCAGGGGATGGCAGAGCAGGAGGCACTGAGTACAGTGGAGAGCTGTGTAGCAGGTTCAGCAGTGAGGTGGAAGAAGCTGGGATACACGCGCATACACAATCTCCACACACATGCACATATGCATGAATAAATGGCTCCCAAAAGCACACACACATACCCAAAATGCATAGGTATACATATACAGAGACTAGATCCGCCGGCTCTGTGCCCTGGGGCAGATGTACACAGAATACTCATGATCCAAGGAGATACCTGCTGAGGCAAAGCTAGCGGTGTCACATCCCTCAAGTCATCAAAGTGTGCCCTAGGTCACAACCAGGAACGGAAGGAAGCCACAGTGCCACACTTGCCACCTTCTACTACAGTGTGAGGACACACCAGACCCAGACAGTACGAGGCATTCTACAAAACAGTCAGCCTGCTGTCATCAAACTGTCCTCAAGTCCAGGGGAGTTTTCCTGCCAGCTGGCAGAGGCTACCCCGAGTGGGGACCTGGAGCAGCCCCATGGCCCCCAGAAAGGGAAGGAGCAGAGACTTACTCCCAGCCTAAATTATTCAAAAGGAAAGGGAACGTGCCTCTTTAACAAGCCCTGGCTTTATGAAGCAAGGTTAACAGTTTCACTTGATTCAGTGGAATATTATAAACTCTCTAGGGCCCATTTGAGGACTTCTACTTCAGGCGCAAGGTGACGACTCAGCACTTTTTATATTATTTAGAGAATAAAATTAACCCTCACAGGCCCAGACTGCTACCTCCCCTCCCGCTGGATCTGGCCTGCTCAGCGCTTTCCCCCATATATAATTACAAGCTGCTATCCATCATGCGGCAGGGACGCAGCGCTGACACGCAGAAAGGGACGCAGTAAGCACTTCCACTAATAGAAGCAGGACTTAAATATCGCTCTGATATCTTCATTTAAATTGGAATATTTTACAATAATCAGCTGCAGCCTCCATGGGGTCCTGCCCCTCACCTGGGCCAGCGCCTAGAAGTGACCCTGCCAGGTCCTGCTAGTCCCCACCTCCCCGGAAGGGCTTCCTTGCCAGGGATCAGTGCCCTTCAAGGTGACCCAACAGCTCCTGTCAAGCTCATGTTGTCAGTAGAAATACAGAAACATCAGTAGGCTCAAGGAAGTCACTGCTCGTACAGAGTCTCAAGCCACTCTGGTGGGTAGCTAGGATAAAAGACAAAAAGCATCAAAAAGCTCAAGCAACTTTAGAGGGCTATGCCCAGGTAGGGTAGGGCACATACACTGTGCTTCTGCTGTCCCTGTGGCACACACACACATATACACCCAGTTTCCATGGAAGCAGGCAGTCATACAGCTATTTCAGTCCTGTAGAGCTTCAAACTTCTGACATCTCTCTCAGTCACTACTGGCCTTAACTCACAGCAGTACCCCCGGGTTTTGCTGTCTCAGTCACTATATCCCTCCCATATTTTGGGCAGGTTCTGATATTAATCCCCTGCTGCCCCTGCATGAGGACCTGGAATGCTACCTGGCCCTGTGGGATCCTGGGCAAATAGCTGCACCTCTGAGTCATTTGCGAGATGGACAGAATTACAATGACCACCTCTGGGCTTTACAAGACAACAGAAGTCAGTGCAGAAAGTACTGAAGACTGCTTAACAACCTGCCCCATGCCCGCCTGCAGCCCCCTCACCTTTGCACCCAGTGGGCAATAGCCTTTGAGGAAGTCACTGCACACTTCAGCCTTGCGGGACACATACACGTGGCTGTAGGGACAGTTGCTGTTGCTGCAGATCCCCTTCAGAAAGTAGGAACACACAGGCATCTGTGAGGAGGGAAGAAAGGTGAGGGCCCAACAGTCTAGAGCTTTGCACCACACCCACTTCACAAGTACAAATACCAGGACTTGCAGGCCCCTGAGAGGGTCCCACAGCTGGACACCAGCCACTCAGATCCTTCCTGAAGACCCCCACCATGGTCCTCCTGAGAGAAATGGACACAAAGCGGGGTGTAACAGCGCACATCTTTAATCCTAACACTTGGGAGGCAGAGAAGGCTGAATATTTGTGAGTTCTAGTCCAGCCTGGTCTACATATTAAGCCCAAGACTAGCCAGGACTATATCTGTATCTATTTCTCTCTCCATA
>NW_026067930.1:1532645-1620080 GCF_014885135.2 Alexandromys fortis | reverse complement strand
ATATATGAGATAGAGAGAGATTCGGCGGGGGAGGGGGGCAAACAAAAACAAAACAAGAAACAAACCCCATCGGAATGAATACACAATGCCAGCCAGCAGCAGCTGGGGTCTGAGGAGCCACTTTCCTCTATCAAACCCCTGCTTCCCTTATCACTTGGCCAAAATGAAGGCATGGAGCTAAGCCACGGCAGCAGTGGCTTTTCCTAGGTGTGCTATTCCCTACACGTGAACACAGTAAACAGGGCTCCTAACCACCAACCCATGGCCTGGTGTATCTTGGGAGCCCTGGGATATAGTTCTATTAATCTAGGTGGGGCAGACTTGGAGATGGGCATCCATATACCAGGTCAGACACTGGTCACATGGTAGCACTTAAGGCCTAGTCTATCAGTATGTTGGGTCCTGGAGCAGGAAGTCTGGACCCACCCTGGCAGCTGTGGGTGGACAGGCCTGGGCAAGTGACTCAGCCCAGGATCCAGATATATATCCTGCTCCTTTCTCAACAGAGAGCCGCAAATCAGCCCTGATGACTGCTGGCACCATGTGGGCCTGGAGTGGAAGATGGGCAACCCAAGCCCAAGATGAGCAAAACCAACAGCACAGGACCTAGGTTGAGACTACCCAGGGAAGAGGTGGTCTCTGAATTTTCCAGGCTCCTTCCCCTTCCAGGGGCCAAGTACCAGCCCTTCCTGGACTGTTTGGAGAGTGGACATTGTCACTGTCCTTGCCCAGTACACCCTCCTAGGCCCCAGGAAGTCACAATGCACATCTCAGCCTGATGACAGATGTTCACACTTGGACTAGCAGTGGGTTTGAGGAGTACCTCCCTGACCCATGCATGGGCTTTAAAAAGTCACTTTTCTGGGCAATGTGGGAAAGGGGAAGGCAGGAACCTGTCTGAGGGAGGCCAAAGAGGAAGAGGCTGGGCAGCAGCCCTGGAGTAGAGAGGGGGGAAATCAAAGAAACAAAGGGTGATTTACTGAGCAAGAGTTTATTTTTAATTGTCTTTTAACTGCAGCCACAGAGGGGAGAGGGGCTGGGGGCCCCGTTTGGGCTGGCAGTGGTGAAGCTGTAGACAATTCCCTTAATGTGGTTTTTGATATAGAGCCCAAATTAGCTCTAATAAAAAGGGATAATAAAGCCAACTCTTGCACCAAACAGAGCTCCTCCTGGCTGTCAGAGCGGGGCCGTTACCAAGAGGAAACTGCGTTCTCATTTCAATTAACCTTGTTTGCACCCCGCCACGTCCACACAAATAACAATAACATTAATTCAGGGCGCTGGTGCGGCCCACACATTAGACAGCTCGGAGTGCGCACAGGCTCTGGAGCTGGCGCTTAATGAACCTGAAACTCGACGTGAATTTCCAAATTGCTCACGACAGAGTTTCGAAGCTCGATTAGGGAGAAAAATGCTGATTCTCTCCAAGCTTCTCAAGGGGAAAAGCTGTCGGAGCAGCAGCGGGCCTCACCCACCCGCCTCCTCTGCACTGCGGCCTTGGCCCCAGGCCCTTCCTCACACTCATGGCCATCTTCTCAGAGGACAGAGGGTACAGCTAACGCCAAGAGGTCTGTGGCCCTGACTGCAGTGCTCCCAGTCCTTCCAGGCTGGGGCACACCTAGGCACTGCACTCTTGGCCTTACTTCCACGGCTCTTCTGATCACTACTCCACCTATGGCAGCCTTGGGACAGAAGACAGAAAAGACCTTGGCCTCCTACTATAGGAGCATCTATGAGGCTTCCCTCCCCTGTTCCGTAGAGGAGGTGGCAAGTAGCCTGGCATCATTATAGGACCTGGGGCGATGGAGACAGGAGGAGACTCTTGTCTGTGATATGCTGGGACCCCAGGTTTGGTGCTGCTTCCAGCAGGAGGAAGAGGCAGCACAGCACAGCACAGCGGGCCATGGGAGTGAAGGGGTGAGCTGGAGGAGGAATATATGAGCGTGTGGATACTGGAGGTGGGAGCTGTTAACTTAAGACCAAGGAAAACTATGCAGCCCAATATGTCTGAAGGCTGGATGGCACCCAGGAACATCTGGAAGAGCAGACCTGCTGACCATACAGCACTCACCTTCTCCTTGGACACATGGTGAGAGAAAGGGCAGGACCCATCTGTCTTCTTGCATGTGCCTCGAACAAATCTGCAGCATGGGACAGGAAGGTTTGGGGAGGGCTGGTGCCAGGTTTTGCCACTAACCCCCCAAGTAGTCAGTAAGGATGGGCAGGGCACCTGGTGCACACGGCCACCTTCTCAGGGTCATGGATATAGGGGCAGTGCTCGCCACGGTTACACCTGCCAAAGCGGTTGTAATACATGCAGTACTCTCTCTTCTTCTCTTTCTTCTGCTTCGCCTGCCGGATGATGGCCAGGCTTCGCTGGACGGCCCGGCTGTATATAGGGAGAGGTTTGTGAGCCCAAGAGTGAGCAGGGAGCCCCTACCTTCCCAGCCTCAAGGGACACACCTGGCCAAGGAACGACTGCAGCTGGTGGCAGGGTCCAGTCGTCCTACAGGGGAAGAAACAGGTCACATCAGGCCCATCCCAGCTATAGCCTTTACCTAACCTTCCCTGGCTGACTCACACCTTCTTCCTGCCAAATCATCTCAGCAAAGTACCCTGGAGCCCCCTAGCACTTAGCTCAGGCATAGCCCTTCTTCCCTCTGGGGACACAGCATCAAGAGCGGGGCAATACTAGGCCCTGAGCCTGGCTTATCTTGAGGGTGGGCAGCCTTGGATCCAGCATGCCAGGGTCAAAGACTGGAACAGACTGCCAGTCCCTGATGTCTCCAACCAGCTAGGTGACCTAAGATCAACTTGGTATTTGCTGGTTCCCTGCTGGCTTCCCAGTTTCCTGCTCCCGCTCAGTGCCCAGGAGGCTCAAGGGGCAAGGGCCTTGCACTGAGGCAGTGATTAGCTCATAGACATGTCTCTAGACTCTGTCCTTGGCCTGGCTACCAGGGAGGCCATCATACAAATGGCAAAGGGTGATGGCACCTATTTTGTAGAGCCTGAGAAGGTAACAGAGGAGGCTACTTATTTATACCAAGGCGGAAAATATGGGCCTGGCTGTATAGGAGAGAAATTGGTTTTTTAGACTTAAAGGATTGTTAAAAAAAGATGGGGGGGGAATGGAGGAAGGAAAGTGAAGGAGAGGAGGGGGGACGAGAGTGAGAAGGTGAGGAGGGAAAGGGGGGGAGTGTGAGGGAAGGACAGTGAAAAGAGGGGAAGGAAGGGGGGTAGGAAGGGGGAGAAGAAAGAGGGTTCTGAGGGAGAGGAGGAAGAGGGAGAAGGGGAGGAAGGGAAGAGGAGAAAGAAGAATGTGTTGGCACAGCTGAAAATGCGACCTGCAGTTCTGCAAAGTGGCTGCAGACAAGGGTGTTTGGGTCCATTTGGATCTTGTTACTTACAAGCTGGAAGGCTCCCTCTCATACTCCTCAAACTCCCAAACACCAAAATCCAGTTAGCCTTTCTGAGGTGACCAACGTGACACGAAGACAACGGAATAGGAAAGGGGCTCCCCGAAAACCTCAAGGCATCTGTGTGAGGAGATGCCCAGGCGCACCACACAGCTTTGCCGGCCTTTTAAAGACACAGGCCAACTCCAGGATCACAGGGCAGGCAGGGCAGGGATTGCTCAGGGTGGCTTTCCCTGGTTCCTCAAATACACACATGACCCTTCCCAGACCAGATCCAATTTCCTACAGAGCAGCTGCTGAAATGGATACCGCATTAAGAGGCACAAGTGACATCACTCAGAAATTCTGAGGACCTGAGGTGATGACAAAGCCATCTAGGTTTTAAAAGGGGATGTTCTAAAGTGCCTGAATGCACACAATCAGAACACCCGGGACCTGCTCCAGAGCAGCACCCCTCAGTTCCCGCTGGTTGGGAACTCATACCATCGTCCCTGGGCACCCTGCGAGCTACTTGGCCCTGAGAGCTCCCCACACCCTTTTAGTCTTCCCTAGACAGGGGTGAAATGATATGCTGAACCTTGGTATCTTAGGGACTTTGGGCCCAAGACAAGACCAGGCCTGCT
This sequence comes from Alexandromys fortis, assembly GCF_014885135.2. Classification (NCBI taxonomy): domain Eukaryota; kingdom Metazoa; phylum Chordata; class Mammalia; order Rodentia; family Cricetidae; genus Alexandromys; species Alexandromys fortis. The sequence continues at coordinate 1,616,041 of NW_026067930.1, read as the reverse complement.
AGGGAAATCCTGTCTGCGTCTAGGAAGTACCTGAGGTATCTGAGGTATGAGCTGTGAAGCTGGATGTTACTCTCCCAGAGTTCTGTGGGACTCTCTGGTCAGAGGCTGCCCCACACTTAACTTCAGTGCCCTTGAGTTTAAAAAGGATATCCATGGGGCCCCAGTGGGGAGCAGGGGCTCTGTTGCATAACTATGCAGGCTCAGGCAGTTGGGGCATGAACAAGGACCTCAAGGTAGGGACAGGGAACTGAAGGCACAGGAAGGACTGCAGGGCCTGAGGAGGAAGCAGTAAGGGGAAAGGAAGGGTGGCAAGGGTCTCAGGGTGTGGAGAAGCAAGGAAGAATTTAGGGTGGTCTCTATTTCTAGCTGAGGACACCTGCCCTTAGGGTGGCAATGGAGTAATGTTCAGGTGGCACAGACACATACTCACACCTGCCAGTCTTGGTAACTAGTGACGTGCAATGTGATAGTCTGTCAATGAGCACTGGTTCCTGGGCTGTCACCCAGCCTGCTGGTGACACTGGCACCATCTGCTCCCAGGCAGGAACACGTGGGCATCACGTGCCACCTGTCAGGTCCTGGTAGGGAGCAGCTTTCTCATCTTTCCACTTTCTGCTTTTAAAAACACATCAGCGTGGGGCTCACGGTGGGAGTTTTGACAAGGATGGGAGGCACCTTTCCAAATGCTTTGCAGTGTTAAAAATGCACATAAAGTAGCTGGCTTGAAAAGAAGCAACCAGAGGTGCAAAAAGCTTATCGGCACAGCCCTGACCTGGGAGCATAAGGTGCTGCTTCTGCTGTGCACTCTGGAGCACATCCACTTCCTGGAGTTTCCCAAAATAAACACTGGCTCCCTCCAGCCCCACCCTTGCTTTGTGCCCTGTCTGTTCGCTGGTCCTCAAAGGGAGCTCATCTTTCGGAGATGTCAAAGCCTCCTCAGCACTCAGGCTATCACTCTGGCAGAGCCCACCAGGCAAATAAGGGGCCAAGCTCAGTGATCTGTCCTCAGTTTTACTGCTTAGTTGTCTAGTTGCTCCCAAGAGGTTGGAGCAAGTGCTAAGACCAGGTCTATTCAGCTGAGAGTCTGCCAGGTCCAGGTAGGACACATTCTACAAAGGCACCTAGAACTGCAATCTTGGAAAGAAAACCAAAATGGTAGAGAAGTCACAGTGAGGAACAGCAACGAGCAGGGTCTCTATAACCTGCTAGCTCTGTGCCCTTTGAGTGCAGCTAACAAAGCTTCCCTGCATGCCCCTCTAATGTGACCTCCTGGTACCCAAGGAGGGGAAGACAGGGCACAAATAATTAGTTACAGAAGGCCAGGTGTGGTAGTGCACACCTTTAATCCCAGCACTCGGGAGGCAAAGGCAGGTGGATCTCTGTGAGTTTGAGGACAGCCTGGTCTACAGAGTGCGTTCCAGGACAGCCATAGCTACATAATAGAAGGACTCTGTCTCAAAAACAAACAAAAGAAAGCTATAGAAACCTTCCTTGCCCAGGAGCATACAGGTGGCTAGTCAGCAGCAGAACACTACAGAGCATACCTGCTTCACTTTGGCCTGGAGGCCCTCAAGAAGCCAGGGCTAGCTCTGTAGTCTGCGACTTCTGTCCCTTACTTGAAGGGACTTGTCAGCTCTTTGTGTTCTCAGCAAGTCCAGCCAACCAAGGATACAGTTCCCAGGCAAAATCAGGGCAAGGGTCAGGAACGGGGCCATTTGAATAGCAGGTAGACTTGGGAGGGTAGGCTGAACTTCACAAAGTCAAGAAAGCCATGGCTAATGCTGACTATCCTTGAGGGCCTGGAGGAGTGGCCAGGAGAGGAGTTGGTGCCCCATCCCTCTGTGAAGGGTTGTACTTTCTTGTTGAAGTCAAAGGTTTGCTGACACTAGAGAAGGAAATTTATTTCTTTAATTATGACTAGTGTAAGTGGGCCAGTCAGCCGTAGTGTACTGTTGGGAGCAATCTACCTTCCTCACTGTGGGGTGGGGGTCATGTGGAGGGGGGCTGTCCAGGCAGCAGGTGCTCCCCAGCTTACTGGTCATCTCCCTTGTGGTCTTGCCAGCCTGTGTCTTGTCCCAGGGACAGAAAAGGCAAGCCCCAGAATGGCTGCCAAGGCTTAGGTAAGGTAGGTCAGGGACAATGATGCTCTGACTGGCAGCAGATGGAAGCCTTGGCAAAAGCAAGGACAGGAGTAGAGGCAGAGGTAGAGGTAGAGATGCCCCGGGACTCCCACCCTGCTCTCATCACATGTTCCCTTAGACAGCGCTGGCTGGATGGGGAGAGGCTCTAGGTGGCTGCTAGAGCACTGGGAAACAAGGCTGCAAGGGCTTATGGGAGCAGAAATTCCTTCTTAGTTGGGTCTACAGCAAAGAAAGGGGGCAAAAGGTCAGGCCCAGAGTAACGAGGATAGACTGTTCACAGCATGGTGATGTGGAAGCTCTGTGTGTGGGAGACGGGAAGGCAGAGTCTATAGAACTCGGTACTCGGTCCTGGGATCACAGGAACAGACACAGCTTCCCAGTGAGAAGGGACAGGGAAGCAGTCAGCCCTCTGTGTAGCTTAGAGTCCATCACCTCCCAGTGAAGGACACTTGACTAGGAGAGGCCAAGTCCAACACTTCTGCTGCCCTGACAGAATTTACATTCTACATAATAGAAGGACCCTGTCTCCTGTAACAGAGGTTATTTACACCTCTCATCTCTACCTCCCCCAGATAGGAGCGATGCAAGAAGCTCAGATGGCTGGTGCAGCCCCATGCCCTAAGCCCATCCAGCCAGAAACAATGCAAATCAGGACGCAGCACAAGATGGCTAGTCCTAGTATCTGAGGACAGGACCATGTGGTAGTCACCAGGTAATGGTCACTACAGGGAGATGAGAGGGTCTATTTCCCAGCCCAAGGTTCATCTTAATCCCAAGCTTTGGTGCTTAGGAAGCCTGGAGTGTGAGACAGATCAAAGTCACAGGAAGAGGGAAACTACTGATGGGGAAGTGGAGACCCAAGGGCATATAACAGAGCAGGAGCCCAGGCAACTCCCACAGTTCTCAAATGAGTACACCAGGTTCTTCTACCCGAAAGAGAGAAATGCCAGGAGCTATATTTCCTATGCATCTTGCCCAGAGAACAGCACCTGGAAGCTCTGGACCTGAAGAACAGCTCTCGAGCACAACCTAGCAGGGACACAGAGGAGCTGGCTGTCCCAAATGGGATATTCCCTGTCTTCATGATCCTAGGAGTGCCCTTGACAGTGCCTTCTCCCTGCTTGATTTCTTCTCCTTTCAACCCCTCTGGTGAGTGAACAGGGCTGCTGGGCACAGCTGGGCCTCTGCAATTCCACAGCAATCCATAATCTTGCTGTACTTTTTGATGGGCACAAAAGAGGGTAAAATTGGACTGAAACCAAAATACTTTTCTAGTTAATTTGTACAATAAGCACATCCAAAGCATTTCCTTTCTCCTCAGCCTGTCCCCAGGCTGCAGGGGCTTGCAGCAGTGATGGTGCCTGCCTCCAGATATACTTGGTGAGGCATCACCAATGTGATTAGGGGTGCCATGGCCCCAGGTGTTCGCTCACCCAGGCATGTTTACCATACCTGGCTCATCCTTTGTCCAATAGCAAAACACAGGTGCTCCTGATAGTCTCCCACAGAAAATCTGGGCTGCTCAGCCAAGCAAGAGGCAAGCGCCACTCAGACTCTCAGGGGACACTAGGGTTGCAGGGCCTCCCAACACTGCCCCCATTCTGGCTACCCTTTCAGTTTCACAAGGGAAACTAACGCCCTGTGCCCATCCAGTTCTCTCTGGGTGCATCCACTCTGTCAGCTCTCTAAGTTCCAGGACCCTGGCCTTGCTCCCTTACATGGCTATGCCCACAGCGGAGAGCCCAGAGACAGTGAGACACACGGACATTCAGTGCCCATCCACATACTCTGCAGTATCCCATCTCACCTGTGCGGAGGAGGGCCCTGCTGCCATCACTGGGCCGACTGGAGGTCTTGGAGAGTTTGTTGGCAGACACTTTGTAGAGAACCCCTCCTATGCAGCGATAGCCTTTGTTGCGCCACCGAGGGGAACTAGGTGGGGCTTTCCCACTCCCAGTGATGGTTGGACGCAGACGGTTCAGCACCAGGGACCTACAGAGACAACAAACTGTCTATTAGACATGGCCCAGAATAAGCTATAGATTTGGTGGCCTGTGCTACATCCAGCCTGAAGCACTTGCTGTATGGGGTACATTATAGTTGGGGTCGCTAGGTATCTCTGGCCCAGCTGCCAGGAGAGCTCTGTCCCCTTACCTCTCATAGAGACGTTTCTGTAGCAGTAGTGCCAAGGACTTCTGACAAGGAGACCCAAGGCACAGTATTACACAAACTGGTTAGAAATTCATGAGCCCCCAAAGGGTCACAGAGAGGACTGGCCTCCTCCAAAACACACCTGTCCTTGCTGTCTCCTAGTCTGGCCACTGGTGAGTATCTCCATGCTGGGTATGTTCCCTGAGCACACAAGAAGGCAGCTGTCTGGGCACCTGTATTTTGAAAAGCAGTGCAGGCCCTGGCCCCTTGGCTGCAGTATATGACAACCACTTGGGTTTCTGCCAAGGTTGGTACAGGCTTTGCCCCAGGACAAGAGAGTCATGGGATCAAGGGGAACTACTGCTCATTGCACCTCTCTCCTTATCCACTGCTCAGAGAGCCCTGCACTGAGAAGGTATAAGGGCATTCTCACAACCTCATCAGGTCCACAGTGTGGGATAGAAATTACTGTTCAAGAGGAAAGGGGCAGCTGTAGGATTGATGGCTTGGAGAACAGACCTCAGAGACCATCCTACTGCTCCCCACCCTTTCAAGCTTTCAGGTCTACCAGACACCCCAGGACCCCTGGAGGCTCAAGCACTAACCAAGCTGAAGAAGGGCCTTGATGTAACAGCCCTTGCCTAGCTGTGATTTGAGTAGACTGCCCTCAAGGAGGGAACCTGGTGCCCCAGGCAGCCAGGTGAGCACAGGGGGCTCAGCTTGCAGCCAATCTTCAAGATACATTCTGGAGGTGTGTAATGTTTATGTAAATCAGATACTGCTTATCACATGATCACAGCCTGCGTGCACTGCCCTCTAGTGGCAAATGTGAGCAATGGGCACCAGCTATGTACCAGCAGAGTACACAGAGGCCTTCATAACAGCAGTCCCCACTCCCCAGGAGACAGCTAAAATGGAAGGTGAGGGCAACATATCCAGACTGGTACAGGGCTGTGACCCTTCTCTTCCAGACCCCACAGGGCACTCCCAGTGGCTCCCATGGCCCTGTGGCCTATCTAGAACTAGCTCCTGGTGAAAGTATGGTCTGAAGTTTCTCAGGATTCCACAGCTCTAACAGACCCTTCTCCAGCCAACTAGCGGCCAAGAAGGAATCCCCAGAACTGAAGTATAGAGTAAACAGCCAGAGGGGGTTTGCTTGTTTGCCTCTACCAAGACACCTGCAGCACTGCCCACCATAGCTTGCCCTGTCACCCAAGGGAAGCCACCCAGAAAGAAAAGCACCAGGGGAAGGGCAGCCATGCACTTGGGCTCAGCTACCATTCTAACATTCAGTACCACAGCCCCTTTGAGCCTTGGTCTCTCCACTTGCAAGCTGGGCTAACTCTTGCCAGCCAGTGGCCTCAGAGGGCTCATTAGTGAGATAATGTGAGCAAAGCGAGCCAGCCGTCAGGGGACCAGAGCTGCGGTGTAAGTACAAACAGTAGTGGGGAGGCCACAGAAGGCACTTAACCCAGTTTCTCTTAATTAAAATTCAAGCTCACAAACACCAATCTTGGAGGGAAAGAGTCCTGCCAAGAAGCCAGGCTGCAGTGATTGGTCTGCTTGGCCACTCACTGCCCTACCCATCACACATTCATCAGCCCTCTACTGGATACCAGCTGGGTTAGAGACAGGAGTCCTATAAGACTGTGACCCAAGATCTAGTATATCAGACTTTGTACTCTTGGCTTTCACTGGATATGAGAAAAGGTCCAACCAAGAGAGATCTACTGTCAATCCTGCCAGTCCTAGAGGCTCAGTGGTATGTCCTGATCTTTAATCAGAGCTATGGTCACTTCACAAAGGATGTTCAACTTAATTCCAAATCCTTAGTTAAAATAAACTGGTACTAGAGCAGTAGCTACTAGAGTTTGTTCAATATGAGACTTGAAAAGATCCCTGCATCCACCAGCCTGGGGCTAGAGTAGCAATTCTGAGGAAGAGGGGACTGAAGAGTACAATTCTGCAGCAGTGATCTCTTAGCTAGCCACCCTATAACTGAAGCTAGAAGCCAGCTCTGGTCCTTACCAGAAGACCTGATGGGGTCCATGCAGACTCTCTTTCCATAATATTTCTCCCAAGCACTCCACACTCCATCTCTACAATGTGAGCAAATACACAGCCACCAGAAATATGTTAGTCAGAAGACAAGCACACGCATGCTCAACTACAAGCTGGGGCCCAGCCCTGCAAGAACACACCCGATGCAGAGGCATTTTAGGGAGCTGAGAAATGCACAGGGAGCTCTGAATGTGATTCCCTTCTACTCCTCCCTAGATTTAACCACAGAAAAGGAGCCACAGACTAAAACAGTGTGAGGCAGCCAGAGACCTCGCCAGGCCCAACCAGAACTGTAGAGTACCTTTATTTCTTCAAGCACTTGCCCAAGAAGGAGGACTGCAGCCCCTCCCTTACACATGAGGAAGTCTCAAGTTGGGGATATCAATGGCCTGCCTCAAGAAACCAGGAATCAGGAGAAAGCATGGGGCTCAGGCTGGGCTAGGATGACTCAGACCAGACCTGGTTCTCAGCCCTTGACCCTCAGATGAACAAGCCGGTTTTTCATGACTGGTCTTCAGAGTTGAAAGGCTCAGCTGTGGTTACAATTCTTCCCAAGACAGCCTTAGTTATTCCACATGTTTATTTTGTTTTGTTTTACTTTTTTTTTTTTTTTTGAGACAAGGTCTTACTATGAGATAACTTCAAACAAGGGACATTCCTGCCTCAACCTCTTGAGTGCTGGGATTACACCAATCTGGCTTAACATGTTTAAATTCTTAGGGATGACCAGGAAATATCCATTTGTCCCTTTCTCTTTCTTCCTTCAAAAACTGCTCATTAGATGGTGAGAACAACTGTGGGCCATCTGTGGATCTACTTGGGCAAGATGCAGGACAGCAGCCCCTGTGTTCTTATCCTAGACTGTGTGCAAAGGCCTGTGGATCCAGGGCCTGCAGGGAATAGGCACAGGTGCTACCTGCTGCTTTGCTCAACCAAGAGCCTGAGCCTTACACGGGGCTACACTTGGGTGTTGCTATGGATGAGAACCCAAGGAGATCTGGTTGGACCCTGTAGCTTAACCAGGTCAAAGCAAAGGCCTTTCCCTCACCCATCCACCCACACCCACCCTTGCCAATTCACTGGCTTTGGAAGCCACAGCAGAGGGCGCCAGGTGGGGCCTTGTAGCTTTTTACTGCCATGGGTGTCACAGCACTCCAGTAAATTGTTACCCTAATGGAGAGGACAGCCTTTGGAAACGAACTGTACAGAGAAGAGGGGATAAAATTAATGAGATAATAGCAGGGCCAAGGACCCTGCAAGCGCCTGCCCTCACGGCATGGCTCTGTAATTCCTTTTCTGCAACGGGAGCCGCAGATCTAAAGGCTTCTCCCATCCGTCCGGCAGGCCCATGCCGCCAGGAAATTTCATTAACGCTGGAAAATAGGAAAGGTATTAAGCGTGGATAATGAAGGCCAGGGAGGGAACAGTGCCTTAAGATAGTCTTCTTTCTCGCCTTTGTAATGGGAGGCATGAACTTTCCCTTCAAATCCATTTCTAATCCATTTGAAATACTACAGCAAATTATCTTTCCTTCAGCCCGAAAGCGGCCAGCCAATTTACTCCGAATAGAAGTGACAATGCCCCAGGATTTATCACCATAACCTTGACTACACCAGGGTGAGGCTAGGCCTCCCCTCTTCCCCTTGGGGGTGGGGCACAAAGGATGGGGCAAGGGGAGATAACATTTTAAATGAAAAGCAGCGATAATGGGGAGAAAGACACACACCTCAAAAGTAGTTTTTTTTTTTTAATTTTTTTTAAGAAAGGAAAAAAAAAGAGGTGCTGTGTGACCACTTCCTTATGAGCACTGGAAACTTTCAAGTCAGAAGCTGTCTGGGATGGCAGAGAGACAGTGGTGGGGTTGAAGGTACTTGGATAGCTAAGCCTGTCCTCCCCTAGCTTTACAGGGTTCAGACACAACAGAATGTTCCAACACTTACATCACCAGCAGCAGACTGTAGCTCAGAGGACAAGCATCTGGTAGACAGCTCTTCCTAACAATTGCCTACCTGCCCCTCTGTGGGCACAGTCCTCCAGGCAGCCTGGCCTCTGCAACCCAGACTCTGGGTGCCATTCTCTTGGCTCTGTAATGTCCTCATGCATGAGACCCTGACATGCAACACACCCTTCTCTTAGAAACCAGTGTGATCAGTACAGACCCAGTATAGACGGTAAGGGAGCAGGGACCCTGGAAGAGACTCTGGCCAGGGCACAGTCAGGGAGCATGCAGGGGCCCAGGTCACAGACAGTGAATTCTAAACTTGGAAACCCACATATACCAGGTCCGTTAGCATCTTTGAATCACAGAGACTGAGATCAGAGCTGGGTCTCTACAAACACTGCTGATGAGGGAAGAGAGTTCCCTGGGCAGCTGGGGCAAGGAGCTGGGACCGGAGTTCATTTCCTTTCAGTATAGCAGACAGCACAGATAGTTTATAGGTAAACTTAAGTGAAGATAGGAAGAGTCCCACCCAGAACCTCCTGTGCCTTCCAGCTCAGCTCTGGCTCTTGCTGCTATCCATCACACTACAACCTTGTCTGTGAGAAAGAAACAGGTGGCTGGGGAGATGCCTCTATCTGCAAAGCACTTGACATGCAAATAGAGGACCAGGGTTTAATCTCCATCACACGTGTAAAAAGCCAAGTGCAGAGGTGTATACTTACAATAGGGAGGCAGAGAGAAGAGATTCCAGGGGCTCACTGGCAAGCCAGCTTAGCTGACTTGTTGAGCTCCAGACCAATGAGAGACCTTGTCTTAAGAACAAGGTGGGCCAGGTGGTGGTAGCACATGCCTTTAATCTCAGCACTTGGAAGACACAGGCAGGCGGATCTCTGTGACTGAGTTTGAGGCCAGCCTGGTCTACAGAGTGAGTTCCAGGACAGCAGGGGTTACACAGAAAAACCCTGTCTAGAAGAAAAAAAAAAAAAGCAAGGTGGATGGATCCTGAGGAATGACACCTAAGGTTGATCTCTGGTTTCCATGTAGATGTGCATATGTGTACACACACACACATTCACATGAACATACCTCTCCCCAACAAGAAACAAACAAAAGCCCATGTGTGCCCCCTCCCCTCACTGCCAAAGTCCACTTGTTTCTATTTACTTTCTACACTGACCTCCCACCCTTTTCCTCTAATTCGTCCACCTCCATTCCCAGAACCTTCTGCCTCCCAGACTTCTCAGAAACCAAGGCATTGTTACCTGCCTTCCAACCTCAGGTCTCAGCCACTTGTCCTCTGCTAACACCTAGAGCCCAGCCTTGCTTCTACTGGTTCAGGTTAAGGATTCCTTCACCTACTCCTTCCTGTCCATTTGTTTGAAACTAGTCAGCTGATAAAGTTTCCCCAATATCCTCTTTCTGTCTATTTCACTAGAGGGCCATAGGGCTGAGCTCGAGTCCTTGCTGGTCACTGCTCCCATGTTGAAACCCTCCCTCTCTCTAGTCTAGAATTCCAGTTACCCTAGGAAGCTGCAGAGCCTTCAAATTATTGTGCTCCTGGTACTGGGCCTTTACACATGTTGTCCCTCTGTCTGAAGACATGACTGCATCTGGGTCCAAGCTCAGGCATTATGTCCTAGAGGAAGCCCTAGCCATTGACTGTCATCCGGGACTCACAGAGGATAAGGCCCATGCTGTGTGGAATGTGGGCAGCTCTGGAAATCTGTACTAATGGGCAAGTGCCAGATATGGAGCAGAGGTGTGGGTTCCCAGGACCTCTCAGGAAGCTCTGGTCAGTTACAGGCAGGGATAGTGAGAAACAGAACAAGGAGATCTCGCAAACAAGGTACCCATCTGCAAATCAAGGCTGAGCACAAGAAAGCAATGGGCTAGAAAGAAGAGGTGGGTCAGAGGACACTTGAGGACAGAGTAGTGACCCCAACAACTGCTACCCAGAGAATGTTAGCATGTGGGGCCAGGGTGCCCAAACTGGTGGTGTTGGAACAGGGGTTGGGCAGGCTGGCTGGGGAGTAGAGAAAACAACCAGGGAAGCATTTTTCAGGAAATGGAGCACGGTTTTTGAAGCTTGGAGCTGAGCGATCAAGAGTGCGCAGTCAGCAGAAGAGGCAGCTTGCACGGCGAATCCCCAAGTAGGTCAGGCGGAGCCGCCGTGACAGGCACTAAACTGCTTAGCAGGGCTTTCCACCAGAAACCGGCCACCCCACGCCAGCCATTCAGCTCAGGAGAGTGAGCTAGTATGTGTGCCTGTGTGTGTGCAAGTACATGAGCATGTGCGTGGGTACCAAGCAGTACAAACACTCCTTTCCCCCAGTGCTAGTCCTACCAAATGGTTTCAGTACCTGCGTATCTTGGGCAGGGCAGGGCAGTGCGTGCAGCCCATGAAATGCTCTGGAAGAGAGAAGCCTCAACAGGCTTTATCTCAACGACCTGGACAACCCAGCATCTCAGGTTCCCGAGATGGAGACAGTCCTGGGGAGAAGACTACCAGGGGCCAAGGGACAAGCAGAACACAGGCATGAAGTTGGAGGTAACTAAGAAGACTCATTATCCCTGGGATACAGGCACCTGTACGAAGGAAAAGGGCAGTCTTGCCCTGGAGGGCCGCAGTGAGGACAGGATATCCATGGAGAAGGCTGACTGTGTAAACTGTATGGAAGGAAAAAGGTCAGCCTGGGGCAGGTAAGGCCATTGGCAGGCAGGGGACGCAAGTGAGTGGCTATTGGTGAAGGAGGTGGGACAAGGTTGGCTAATTAGGGCCCAAGGCTGACCCACGAACAGGGCTCCAAGGAAAAGCTCTGCTTGTTACCCAAGGACTCTTCAGGGTATCACTCCTTGAGGGATCCTGCTCCATCCTCTCTCACATTAATGAGCAACAGTGATTCAGGGCCACACCTTACCAGCCTAGCCCAGCGGTGGTGGGTAAAGCTAATTGCACTGCCTCCATTACAAATGACGCTGCCCTATTACGAGGGGCTGGGCGATTTTATGTACTTTATGTGCTCACGTCTATTCAATTGGTATTTCGATCAATGGATACATTACAAGCTTTCCCTTTAAGAGCCTAATAAACAACAAGATGGAAAGTAAAATTCTCCATAAAATGACACTTTTAAAAATCCATTTCAGCTGAAGCTATTGGTGTTTTGTATGTTAGCTGCAAAAAACAGGTATTGCTAGGCCTTAATGGCCCTACTCAGAGTGCAGAGTTCAGCAACATGGGTAAAGAGGCTGGGGCTCAGTGGCCAACACAATTATCCGTGGTGGTAATGGCTGGTATATACCACAGGCAGCATCCTCAGTCCTCTGCAGCTGGGCACGTTTTCCCACATTGTCAGCCCAGGACCCACTTAATACCAAAGCATCAGCTGCTGAGAGGCATGGGTAGGCCCTCAGGTATCCAAGGGTCATACTATTTAAGTAGAGCAACGCTCTTCCACCGAGGCATGGGAAAAAACCTCTCCAAGACTATATAGGGAATTCAGTTAGCTGCCTGTATGAGGGGAGCCTTGCTAAGAAGTGACCTCCATACCAACACCAGGGAAAGACCATAAAGCTCAACAATAAAAACTCATTAGAGTTAGAGGGATGAACAGATAAATGATATTGGTATATGAGAACCAATATCCTTCCAAGATGCGAGCAAAAAACCAGGTGGAATAATACGTATGGAAGAAAAAGTAGCAAGAACTTAACAGCAGGTATATCCGGCCCATATGTGGAGGCAGTGGCATTCACCTAACACTGAGAACAGGATACACACACAGCAAGGCAGGGCCATCCCGACTGTGCAAGAAACAAGGTAGTAAGAATAAAGTGCACTCTTGTTGCTTGGAGGATGGTTGTTGGGGGAGGCTACAAAAGTACACCTAAAGTTCTCCTGGAAGAACAAGTCTTAAGGAACAATCCCAACAAACAGCCTGTCCATTGGTAAAAACAGAAGGATCAGAAACAGTTCTAGTGTTAAAGAGTCTGGGTGAGGATTGATACCATGTACTTGGGCAAGTTAAGGGAGATCCTTTCTTATCTCCTTTGAGGGACAAAAGAGTGTTGAAACACCCTATAAAATAAAACTCAGCCGAAGAAGGATCATAGACTCAGAGGTGACTTGTAAGTTGCTGGAAGAAAATATGATCTTGGGTAGGCAAATATTTCTTAAACAAAGAATCTATATAAAAGAAAAGAATGCTAGCGGGGCAGTGGTGCTGGCACTCAAGAGGCAAGCAAATCTCTGAGTTCAAGGCCAGCCTGTTCTGCAGAGAGTGAGTTCTGGGACAGTCAGGGCTACAAAGAGAAACCCTGCCTTGAAAAACTAAAAAGAAAAAAGAAAAAGAAAAGAAAAGAATGAAAGAGGCTGGGCAGTGGTGGCGCAAGCCTTTAATCCCAGTACTCAGGAGGCAGAGGCAGGTAAATCCTTGAGAGTTGGAGGCCAACCTGGACTACAAGAGCTAGTTCCAGGACAGCTAGGACTGTTACACAGGGAAACCCTGTCTCAAAAAAAACAAAAAACAAAAACAAAGAAAAGGAAAAAAAGAAAAAGAAAGAAAAAATAAAAAAAATGATAAATCAGAGCATTAAAAAGCATGTCCTCAGATTACCGGTGTTGCTCAGTAGTAAAGACCTTGTTTAGCATGTACAAGACCCCAGCTGGCTTCAGCAGCAGCAATATAAAAGCAAGCCCTATAATGCAATAAGACATCTAGGAGGACATATCTGTAATACATACAGTACTTCAGCAAACAATAAAAAGGCAAACACAGGCAAAAGACATGAAGAAGAACTCCATGAAAAAGCACAGCCCAGAATGCTAAGTGTGGAAGACACTCAACATTATTTACTTGTAAAGAAAAAGTGAAAGGGCTTACAAATTGGCTTAGCAAGTTAAGGCTCTTGTAGAAAAGCCTAACAACCCGGGTTCAATCCCTGGAAACCACACAACAGAAGGAGAAAAGAGAACACCACAAATTGTCATTTGACCTCCATTTGTGTATATATACACACACACACCCCACACCGGCATCATGGCTCCTGTCTCTTCCTTTTCTTATGTGGCACCAGTCAGACTGGATTAAAGCTGAACATATATGAGCCCTGTTAACTTTACAATAAGAGAACACAGGGACTGCAACATTGACGCTGTAACTGACTGCAGTGTGGGGCAAGAGCACGGGAACTACTCTACTTATCCTTTCATCCATCCCAAGGCCAAACTCCATGAACATCAAAGTTCTCTGTCACCTCAAGACATGTCCAGCAAGACTGAGAGCAGCTTTGTGAGCAGATGCCGAGACAAAAAGCAACCAAGACACTTGTCAATAGCAAAATGGAAAAGTCATGAGACAAAGCTACTGCCACACACAGCACCCTGTACAGTCTGAGGACCTGTGGTAAGGTGCCCCACTCAGGCTGCCCCACAGAAAGCAGGGGTGCTTCAACAACACAACATGCTTCCTCATGAGGCCAGCTGCCACTGACTGATTGGTCTCAGGGGAGGCTTCCCTTCTTGGCTCCAGACGGTGCCTTCCTGCTGTTCTCGCCTAGCTTTTCTCCGGGTGTGCACCCATGTCTCTTCCTTTTATTTTTTTTTTAAAGAAAACAAACTTTTTTTTTTCATTTTACATACCAATACATACAGTTCCCACTCCCTCCCCTCCTCCCATATCCTCTACCTCCTCCCCCATCCCACCCCCCATCCACTCCTCAAGGAGAGTAAGGCATATTGCTTCGGGGAAGGTCCAAGGCCCTCCCTACTATATCTAGGCTGAGTAAAGTATCCATTCAAAGAGAATATGTTCCAAAAAAAGCCATCCTGAGTGAAGTAACCCAGACCCAGAAAGATGAACATGGTATATACTCACTCATAAGTGGATACTAGCTGTAAAGCAAAGGATATTGAGCCTATAGTTCATGATCCTAGAGAAGCTAAGTAACAAAGTGAACCCTAAGAAAAACATAAATCCACCTGGAAAGGAGAAATAGACTCACCTGACAAAATTGGAAGCATGGGGGTGGGAGAGTAGGGAGGGTGGAAAGGAAAGAGGAGGGGAGAAGAGGAGGGGGGAGGAGAACTGGAAGGACTGAGATAGTCAAGATGGAGGAAGGACAGAAATGAGAGCAAGGAAAGAGATATTTTGATCGAGGGAGCCATTAAGGGCCTAGCAAGAAGTCTGGCACTAGAGAAATTCCCAGGAACCCACAGGGATGACCCCAGTTAAGACCCTAAGAATAGAGAGGGGGCCCGAACTGGCCTTGTCCTATAGTCAGATTGATGAATATCTTAAATATCACTACAGAACCTTCATCCAGGAACTGATGGAAACAGAGGCAGAGACCTGCATCGGAGCACTGGACTGAGCTCCCAAAGTCTCTTCCTTTTCTTATATGGCGTCAGTCAGAGTGGATGAAAGCTGAACTTTACTCACTCCCAGAGACCTCTTCTCCAAATAAGGTTACATGAGGGTTAGAGCTTTCCCTTGTGTATTCCAACAGGACACAATCCAATCCACAGCAAAAGGCAAACAGAAATAACTCTAGAGTCTGCTGTATGTTTCTATTACCAGGAAAAGCTCAGGACAGAGCCTTGGAGGTCAGACTGCTGTAGGTAACAGGTAGGCGGGTCTCGGAGAAGGCTTTTCTACAGAAACTGATGCATGGAGTCTTAAGATGGAGAGAAACTTTAGAGCATATAAAATAGGACCTCTGGCAATGACCTTAAATAGAAAAGCAAAACTGAAACTGGGTAAATGACAAAGGTGATACCCTGAACAATTCAAGGGTCCTATGAGTCCTCAATCAACAGGCAAGTCAGAGATAAGAAGATAAGAAACAATGTTCAATTAAAGAACTAAACCAAAACTCAGGAGTCCAGGTTTCTAATGACAGTGGCCAACAAAAACAGAACAGAGCAGCATACAAATTCATCTGCAGGACATGGCCACCCCGCGTCTCTCAAAACTAGGAACAGCCCCACAACAGCCCCATACAACAGCTGAGCCAATGGTACTTGCCCTAGCCAGAGCCACTGTATCATATTAGAATGCCCCTGGGAAGACCACAGGAACAATAATGAAGAATGGTGACCAGAAGGCCAGCCCTGAGGTGGAGCTCGGCTGCCCAATCAGCAATGGAATGAGGTGCCTCCTTAAGAAGATTTCTCAGGCCAGGTAGTGGTGGCGCTCGCCTTTAATCCCAGCCCTAGGGGGCAGTGGCCAGCCTGGTCTACAAGAGCTAGTCCCAGGACAGGCTCCAAAGCTATGGAGAAACCCTGTCTCGGGGTGCGGGGAGAAGGTTTCTTAGGTGTAAATATCAGAGGACAGCATGGGGTCTGGAATCATGCTCTAGCAGAGCTCAGAGCTGCTCTGTCACTCCTAATGATGACTACAAGGGCTATTCTAGCACCTCATGGCACTGCTGGACCACTCTGCCAGGATTACCCAGACCTGGGACAAATAAGAGCCAGGAGGGAAGGGCTAAGACACTCTCCCTACAGGTGAGACCCTTGACACCCATAGGTCAGGCCATGTCAGGGCTGTCCCTCCAGCTTCTGTTCAGGCTCCTGTTCAGGCTCTGTGGATAAGCCCTTGCCCCGCCCAGGCCCGACCTCCCTGACCCAAACATGGAGGGGAGGAGGGACCATAATTTATGCTCCCCACCTATGCTTTATGGCTTTCTTAATTCAGCTCCTGCTACTATTAATGTAGTTAATGCTGAGATTATATCTATTTTCTGGCGTCAGGCAGAGATTTATTCAAGCCATTTTTCCGGTGGAGGCTCCCACGCTGTTAAATCAAGCGCCTTGCCAATTAAGTGCTGACTTGGGAAGTGGACGCAATCTTAACAGACATCCCACTGCAAATTACACAAGGGACTGCAGCTCTGGGGAGGGGCAAGAAGCCACAGGCACCCTGCTGACTTGGGGAAAGCCCTCAGAGCCTAGCTGGGGTCCCAACCAGCCCACCCACCTGCAGATTGACCAGGGTACCTGGGCCTGCTCCTAAAACAAGAAGTCTCTCAAATTTCAACTCCAATCTATACACCAGGTCAACTGTCACCAGCAAAACACACCTCTGGCCTCCATGAGCCTCAGCTGCCCAGGCAGCATGTGAAGCGTGAGACTTCCAACAGCCATAGCAAATGCCAGGCAGAAAAGGGTGGGGTGGAGGACAGAAACCAAATACCTAGGAGGAGGCAGCTCCCACAGGGGGCCTGTTCCCTAGGCTCAGGGTAGGGTGTCATCCACTCCTATGCCTGAGGACAGAACATTCTGTAGATGAGAGGCCATGAGGCAGGTGAAAGAGGACATAGGAAGGGCCTCACCCTGACCTAAGAGACCATGCCCCCTGGTGGCACTCTTACACCCTACAGAAGCATCATTTTTTCCTGAAAGTACTGTAATGGCAGAGATGCCAGTCCTGCTCAACCTCCTCCCCAGCATGACACAGTGGGGTTCTGGGGTGAGCCCTCCTAGATCCTAAGTGAGCACCTGGCAGGGAGTCCAGGAGATAGCATGATCCCTTCAGATAGCAGCTCTCATGGGAGAGAACTTATCGCTAAAAAGGCCAAGTTTCTCAAGTTCTAAGGCAAGGAAGGCCATCACTACCCACCATCACAACACCAACCTGGGAGGTGAAGCATGTTTTGAGGTTAGACCAGCTAGAGGACTGATATAGAGGAAGTCAGATGTGGTATTGATTATTTGAATGACACTTTACTACCACCTCTAAAACCAGGCTAAAAGAGGTATTTAAAACAGCATTTAATGATGTAAGGCACCCAGATAGCACTGAGTGACAAAGATACTTAGTTTCTCCCTGTCAGAGCAGCATCTCCACTTTCTTCTGTTGTGTATGTCCAGGACTGTCCAGGACTGCCCATGCCTGGCCTTCACCCATGGGGCTCAGGCACTAACTGCAGTTGCATATGGGCCAGAGCAAGTGCTCCCTAAGCTGAAGGAAAAGCCTACAGATTTTCTGAATGTTCCTTCTTACCAACCATCCTCAGACACACAGAAAGAATGTGCCTTCCAGCTCTGTCATTAAAGAATTCAGGGTATGGTCTGGAGTTATGTTGTGGCCTAGTCTCACTGAGGCTCTCCTGGGTCCTGCCCCTCGGGATTCACCCCCAATAGGAAGAGGGACAACCACCCACAAACTATTATGGGGTAAGGTCATACCTGTCTGATTGTGATGTTTTATGCTATATGTCTATTACCCTAGACATAACTTCAGCCACAGAAGTCAACAAGAAGGGTAAAGAGACCAATCACTTTTATACCCTCTGAATCAGATTCTGCCACATGGGGTTCAGAAGAGGAGAACGCCCAGTGCCTTGGAAGCCAGCCTTGATCTGGAGTCCACAGTTTCTCAGTGGGTACAAAGAAGATACCATTACCCTCAAGCCTTAGCCTTCTGTCACCATCCTAACCCAAGAAGACTGCCCATGTGCAACAGAGCTGTGGTAGACGAGTTCACTGGGGGGAAGAGCAACATTTCCCCAGAAGGGCTGAATCCAGGTGGGCTGGAGGAGGATGGGGTGTGCCCACTTGAGCTACCCTCAGGCTTGCACTCCAGGCAGCAGCATGGGGACTACAGAATTCATGTACGGAATTACTCCTCCACCTGGAAGGCCTCAGCTTCCTTGTGCTTGGCAGCATATTCTAGAGAACATCCTCTACTTATGCAGGGAGCCTTAGGGTCAAGCACAGTTTCACACAAACACAGAGCCAAGAGTGAAAGCAGACAGAGCATGTCACAGAGGGACAAGAGAAAAGAGAAAGAAGGAAGAAAAGACAACACATGGAATTTGCAGGCAGCCAGAGAGCATACCAGACTGAGACAGCTTCAAGAGACACAGATATCACAAGGACCAATAGGAACCAGAACCCATGAGTGGCATCAGGGCAGAGCCCTGAGCAGAGAGGACGTGCAGGTACTGCTTTTGGATGGCTCATTGTCCTACCATCTCCTGATGCCCTCAAGCTGGTCTGTCCACCTTTAGTGCTGCAGTAGAGGGACAAAGAGACCACAGATAATCCAGTGAGGCAGGGGAACAAATCACTGCTGCCTGCCTTGCCTTCCTTCGGCCACATAAGGCCTCAACACAGGGCTATTCCAAGTCCAAAACTCGAGGCCTCTATGTCCAGAAGCCTCTTGGTCTTAGCCTGTACTCTTCCCTATCTCCCCTCAGACAGTCTCTTCTTAGCTTCGTGCCCACAGCCCTGAAAACCTGGTAAAAACAGCTGTTGGAAGAGGCTGTCCGAGGGTGTGGGACCCTGTGGGAAGACGCTCCTGTCGACTACAGCCCTGTCCTGCTCTTCCAGAATCTGAGACACAGTTGAGGGACAACTCAGGCTCTGCTCGAAGCACAGGGGCACTGAAGTCTCTGAAGGAACTCTCAGTCCAGACCATACATGGCCTGGTCACAGGGCCATTCTGAAGCTTGTTCTGAAGCCATCAACTTAGATGTGGGATGACCTGGGTGCAGAAACTCCAGCTGGCTTCCTGCTCTGAGGCCATAGTATAAGAAGGGCACCTGGGGCAAAGCACAATGTCCATGCGCTGCCTGTCCAAACAGCAGCAACAACTCAGCCAGCAACACTGTCTCAGCCTGGGCACCCAAGAGTTTCCTCCTGGGGGCTCAAGTCTCAGTCTTGGCTCTGTCCCATTAGTTAGCAAGGACTGGGTTTAAAGATCCCTAAGAAGGGGTTGGAGAGATGGCTTAGAAGTTAAGAGACCTTATTGCTCTAGTAGAGGACTGGAGTTCAATTTCTAGCACCGACAAAGTGGTTCACAATAGTCTATAACTCTAGTTCCAGGGGATCTGATGCCCTCTTCTGGTCTCTGCAAGCACCAAACATGCAACTGATACACAGATATACACGCAGCAAAGCACCTTATACTTAAATTAAAGAAAGTAACAATAAATAAAAAAAAATATCTCTGAGAAAGTACCCTCCCTTCCTGAGACTCCTGCATCCCTTAGGGTATATCCCATCCTCAGTTTTTGTCAGGGGCTAGCTGCTGCCCTTACAAGATGGCTCCCCTGCCCATCCCTCCCTAAGGCTTTGAAAGAGCATGGGCCTCCGCTTTAGTGGAAGCAGCAGGTGTCCAGCTCAGGAGGATGCCACTCAGCCTTGCAGCCCAGCACCACAGCGGACCCAAGCTCAAAGGCCTGACTGCCTCAAACAGAAATAAATAACCAAGGCATGCTTTGAAATGACTTCCAAATTAAGAGTTGCATCCGTGCTGTCAAGCCCCTGCTAGCAACTTCTGTGGCACCTTCCGTGCAAAAACGTATCTCAGCCCATTTATTAGAATGATGAAGGCAAAGGGATCTAAAAATTGCACTCCTTCCTTAATGAGCAGCCGAAGGGATCGGTAAGCATAATTTCAGAAGCCAGTAATATTTTATATAATCGCCGAGTGGTTTAAATTGAAAACCCCCAACTGAATCAATATTTACTGCATTGAAACGAAATGAATAGTAATAAGTCACTAAGCTCCCTGTCCTGTTTCATAAAATAAAAAATTATAAAAATGAGCACAGGCGCAGGGAGGCCATCACATTAACTTTTACAGCACTTGGGGAGCTGTAACCGCCTGTTCTCATAAAATAAAATTCTAAAAAACCTGCCAGAAGAGGCCTCTTCAACACCACGTGGGTAAGCTTGGGGGGGGGGGGCAAAGCAGGAGGAGATGAAGGCTCCAGGACTCATCCTCAAGAGCCCTCCCCTGGACCAGAGAGACCTCGAGATCTCCTGCGACAGGCTGACGACACCTGCTGCTTGCTTAGCTCCTTCTGCACAGAGGACAGAGCTACCTTGAATGCAACTGTTCCCCACAGGCAATACCCTACTTTGGTTTTCTTTACCTACTCCTCAAATTTCAGAATATCAGATGGAATATGAGTGAGCAGCCTGACAGTGGGTACAGACAGGGCCTAAACAGACAGGCTAGGGAAGGACAGGAGTGAGCCGACGAGGATGGGACCCAGGGGATGCTCCCTGAGATAAAATCAGGGGGTCAGGTCTTGAAGCACAATGGTGTTAGCAGATAGACTGCCTGAGAGTGAAGTGTGTGCAGGGTATACAGTATGTATGTGGGCATGGGACAGGAGACAGAGGGGGGCAGGTGAGACCCACAGAGGTCACAACCTTCTTGTTTCCTGAGACCCAGCCAATCCATGAGGCTGATCATGAAGAAAAGGGCAGGGGAAAGGGGAAACATGGTACTGTTAAAAAAAAAAAAGAAGAAAGGAAGGAAGAAAGAAAAAAGAAAGAAAAAAGAAAGAAAGAAAGAAAGAAAGAAAGAAAAAAGAAAAGAAAAACACACACACAAAAGAAAAAAAAACAAACCCCAACACATCCGCACAGTTCGAGAATGAAAAGACAAACCACCATGTTAAATAAAATACTTGACTGTATCTTTCACGAAGGAAGAGAACAAAGGGCCTTGACCAAGAAGTGAGGAAGTGCTCAGTGTCATGTCATGGTCACCAGGAGAGCAGTGAGGCTCTGCCACACACTGAGAGCAGAAATTAAAAAAACAAAAAACCCTCAATAACATCAGGTAAAAGGGGGACAGAAAGAATCCTACCCTTGGCAAGGAAGACTAGGAAACTTCATACAACCTGAATGTTTGTCTTCTCCACATTCCAGCAACCCCCACTAGAGAAAAAGGGAAGCTCAAGTGTGCACAGGTGCTTGGCAGCCTTTACTCTCACCTCTCAAATAAGAATCAGCTCAAATGTTTACCCAAGGAGAATTTGCATTAATATGGAATAAGTAAAAGAAGCCACAAGGATAAGTGTAAAACAGGGCCTGGGCAGGGCAATAGATCTCTGTGAGGTTGACGACAATCTAGTCTACAGAGCAAGTTCTAGGACAGCCAAGGCTACACAGAGAAAAAAAAAAAAAAAGAGTAAAACAGAACCATTGTACTGTGCAAACAAAGTGAGGGACAGTACATAGGCGTCAAACAAATGAACCTAAGGGAGGAAAGTTGGACAGGAGCTACACTGGGGCTGGAGGCACTGGAAGAAGCATTAGTCAAGCAGGGCAGGGCAGGGCAGGGGACTGTGACTCTGTATAGGCAATGCTGCACATATAAGCATTCACTAAGATCCAGAGACTCCCACACTTAGATCTCTACATTTCACAACGTGCCAAGAACAATGTGTTACTCTACTTAGTAAGCTCACTGTTTTCTGTGCTTAGCTGGAAATAAGGAAATTTGCATGCCAGGCCTGAACAAATGAACACACAGACTGATGCTGACAGAATGAGGATTCTCTGGGTTGGAGAAGAGCCACAGACTGGTGGTGGCAGTGGCAGTGTGTGCACGAACACACATCCAAGCATAAGCAGATACAGAGGAAATTCAAGAGCAACATGGCAGGCTGTGTTCACCCAAGACTAAATTTCAGCACTACTAATACTTGACCACAGGAGACTATTAATAGTCTACATGCTGCAAAGACTGACTAAGTGTTGACACACCATAAGGAGCAGGGCTTTTATAAAGAAGTGATTGATTTTGGGACCATGGAAAGGAAAGTCCAGGGTGAACCTGGGGGCACCTTGTCCCACAGAAAGTGTGTGTCCAGGGAATGATGAGGCCTTGCTGAAAGAACCAAACCCATTCTGAAGGACAGGACTGACTGAAGACCAAAACAAATAATGATAAAAACAGATCACAGCCTACTTAACAGTGTGAGTTCATCAAGGGGTCACTACTTACAGACAGAGTTCCATCATCCACCAGAAGGAAAAAGGGATTGGAAAGTCACTAACAGGTCTAAATGACTGGGTAACAACTCAGCAAGGAACATGAGTCCATCAAGTTCTCACAATCTCCTAGCAATGGATCAGAGTAACCTGTAAAACCCAGTCTGGCCAAAAATTCCTGGATCACATGGTTCCACTGAGCAAGCCAAGAATACATCAGAACCTCTACAGCATTCCAGTTCAACAGCAAATCTACACCTAATTCCAAAAAGACATGGAAAAAGTCCAGTAAAGAGACATTCCACAACACCTGCAGCCTTTACTGCCAAATAAATAACCAAAGAGATCAAGTTGGGCCTCAGATGTCCCTCCTGCCTACAGACGTGTGCAGAGCCACAAAGACAGGTTCGCAAGAACCAGTTCAGAAGGCACAAAAGCAATACAGTAGTAAATGGGCAAAATGAAAATAATTGGTAGGCTTAGATAAAAGAGTATACTAGAGTTCTATATTACTTCTGCACCTTTTTTCTAAGTACAAAATATATCAAAATAAGAAGTTATTTAAAGAAACTAAAAGTAAGAAACTAGTTAGGAAAGGGAACATGTAAGCCAGGAGCCAATAGCAACTTCTCCCTTCCTTGGGATTCAGGAAAGCTCCAGCCCAGGCCCAGGAGCTATGGCTTTGGATCTGCTGGCAGCCTTCTACAGGCCACCTCAGCAGGCCCCAGTGGGCAGTGCAGAGATGTCAGCAAGGGCCCTGCATGGGACAGTAGCTGCATAACCCCATCCACAGATAATAGATTCAACACTGTCACTCTGCAGCAAGAGCAGGGACAGGGCAGCTGACTTGCTTTGTTCAGGTCTGCTTGGCCACTCCGGGGTTTCATATTTATCCTCTAAGGCCAGACTCCTCTGCTACAGACCCAAATGAGCACCTGCATTGTTATTTCCCCAGCTTCCTATAAGGGTTCCCTAGGATCTCCCAATCTAGGCTGTGCCATTTCCCCTACCAAGAAGCCTCTGCTATGCCTATGCCTATGATCTTCCACTCACCAACAGGTACCACCGCTCCAGAGATGTCCTGGGAACTGTATCTAGGTCCATCTGTTGCCCTCAGCCTAGGAACAATGACATGTTCAGGCTGGCCTCTGCTGGGCTGTAGCGTCCAAGTAGGCAGGGGCCTTCATATTGTTGAGTGCGGGAACACACAAGAGATGATACAAAAGAGCAAGAAAGAAACTACTTGGGATGTAGGTCAGGCTGGCAGGCACTTCAAGTCTAGACCCTAAGCAAGAAGGAAGGCCTCACCCACCTGTGGCTTGCCTATGACACCCACTTGAGGGAGCTTGGAAGAAAGATCAGGAACCTAGATTCTGACCTGTGTCACAACCTCTACACAGTCAACAAGTAAAAATGGGTGCCAATCAGGTGAATAACCCCAACCCACATGACCACCATTCTATGCTACCTACCAGAGACCCCATATCCCCCAGAACCACAGTATTGGACACTCCTCTCCTGTCATCCTGGCCTTGGGTGAATCAGGAAACCCCTATGCTTAGGGCTGCTTGTACCCAGGATCTCCTGACTTGAGGTAATAGCCTTTGGATACATGCAACCCTGAGGGAAGGGAGTCTTGCCTCACATTCCCAATACTGACACTAGGCTGAGGGAAGGGAGTCAGAGAAGGCTGTACTGGCTCACAGATGGACAGCAAGGCTTCTAACTACTGTATCCACTATATATGGTACCATCCTAGAGATCCCCTGTCTTCTCTCCCGTAACCCCTATTAACCTCCACGCCATAGAGACTGGGTACTCATGCAAGAGTATCAGGCACAGAGTGAGGCTCAGAGCTATGACTTAAAAGTAAGTCACTCATCCTACTGACAACATGCAAGTAACCGAGATGAGGACCTCACAGTCAGGTGCACCCTGAAATCCAACGCTGCAAATGCTGAGGAACTCAGCAGAGCAAGCTCTTAGTCTTAGGGAAGAAAGCCTGACAGTAGAAGTGGCTGTCCTGAGACAGGGGGACAAATAAGTCTGTCAGTCAGTAGCACTGTGTAGCATCAGGCCCTAAGGCCAAAGCATCACATAGGCTGAGGTAACAGTCAAAGAGGCCCAGTTCTGCCCTTGGGGGAGGTGAACTATCTTGAGTGACCCTACCTCTTACTCCACCACAGCCAGAACTTGAGATATCGTTTGCCTGCAGAGCCAGGGGTGCAATCCCCAAGGAGGGCTTTTAACAGTGCTGCCTCATAAGCAAATTGCTCCTCACCTGGAGGCAACAATGCTTATCCTAATCACCCATGATTCCCCATACTGGACTGGCTCAGGAGCAGACCCATAGGCCCTGTCTTGAAAACCAGCTCCTTTCCTTTTAGCAGATATTCTAAACTCTTCTCCAGACCACAGAAAGGCCCTACTGCTATGGCCTGTGCTGCCCTTGCCCTAACCCCTGAAAGCGTTGTTTCCAGAAGGGTCTTCCCTGAGACCAAACCCCAACCTGCTGATTTTGGGCTGATTTCAGCACTTCAGTGTGTCCTACCAGTGGCTACTCACAAAATCATATGCCTCATTTGTCCATGTGTTTCCAGACTGCCATTCCTACTAGGACCTAGGTCCCAACAGGCCTCTTAGCCCCTAGGCATCTAAGGCCATCCGTGTGAACAGAACTCCATACTGAGCTGAGCTAGGGCCTTTGTAAACTGCCAGAGAGTTTACAAAGACCAGGGAGGAGACCAGAATGGAAGTAATCCTGGAGAGAAGGATCACTGGCTTCATAAGGAGTCCCTAAGTACCTCTCACTACTACATACTCTTGCAATGTCTGGAAGCTATGGGAACTCCAGCTCTAGCTGATAGTGAACCATACATTCCCTGTCATGGATGGAGTGCTGCAGCCCTAGCTCTAAGAAATGTCATTTGAAGGGAGGGCCTTTGGGAGCCTATTAAGAGATTAGGTCCTGAGGATCGGGTCCTCAGGATGGGATGAGTATCCTTTAAGTAAAAAGACCAAATGTTCATGAGCTCTCTTCTCCCCTTATATGAAGATGTACCCCCAATAAACCAAAAGCAAGTCCTTCCCAGCCCCCACATTCTGTCTTCACCCTGATCTCAGTCTTTGACCTCCAGAAGAGAGAGGCAAATTCCCACTTCTGAGCCATACACATGATGACACTTTGTTGTGGCAGCCCTGGCAGTCATCAGACAATCCCATGCACAGAGAGCAGGCAGGAGGCGGAGTAGGGCAGTTGCTGGCAGCCAGGCTGGAGGGTGCACCTGCTCATTAAGGAAACACACGGAGACAGAGCCCAGGACCCGGCCATGCAGCAGAGCTGCCTCCCATCCTCAGCTGAATCCTCTTTAATGAGACGTCACTTTGGGAGAAGCGTTTCAGAGCCTTTCAGAATCTTGACCTAAACCTCGTCAAACTGCACAGAGATTACTTAAGATTTACTGCATGGGCGCCAAATAAAATAAAATAAGGCAACCCAGCAAGCAGCAGCTCTGTGACAGGACCATTTGTAGTTGGGCTGGAAAAGCCTCTCGATTCATCTGCTTAAGCACAGTGGCTTCTGTTTATTTCGCACTTTCATGTCAAATGAATTTGGAGAAAGAAAAAAAGTGACAGGCAGTTTAGGGATATAAGTCACACTTCAGCTTCAGTTCAGATTAATGAACTTGCTGAAAGCCACAAGGACACAAGCAAATCCACAAATCTTAGGGAGAAAAAAAAAAGGCCCGCCATGCTGATGTGTGCCTCTGTTCTAGGATGGCTCCTCTCTGAGGCCCCACTTAATTTCTGCCCCCAGTATCTCAGACCCTGGGCCTGCACAGCATTCTTTGAGTCACTTGGGTTGGTTCTGGGCCTGAAGCCCCTGGGACAAGCCCTGTGCCAAGATAACAGTGGTGTGCAATGCTCAAAAATTACTCTGGGAGGCTGAGGCGGGGCCAAGTTAGGCATAGTGTGGCTCCCAGGGCCCTGGTCTGAGCTAGCTAAACAATGGTTCCATCCTGCTAGGTCCCCTAGGCATGAGCCGAACACCACTTTCAACAGAGCAACTGCAGAGTTGAGCAGTACCCAAGAGCCATTGCCAAGCATCTAAGGAAGGCAGAGACTGGCACCACAGACACTACCCTGAAAGTCAGAGTCCTATTTCAGAACAGACTTTGGTCCTTTCACCTTCTGTCACGGGTCTCTATGCATTCACCTCGTCAGGGCAACAGATGAGTTTGCCAACCACAGCTTCAGGAGGCACACCCATCCTCAGAAACCCAGAATGGGAGTACCTCAAAGTCCTAAGGGTACCTCAGCAGCCTCCCAGTCTTCTGCCTAGATAGAGACAAACACTGACTAACCAAAAGAATCTGAGGCCACTAGCTGACTTACAGCATGTCCAGCCCAGAGACTGCCAACAGTAGAAGGACGACCCTGTAAGCATTCTGTCAGCATATTCCTGCCAGTTTCTTGTGACCTTAAAGTAAGGTCACCTCATGGCATAGTGTGTTCAGAGACAAGAGATGATGGCAGTTCCCCTACACTTCCTTAGATCACAGGCTCTAAGGAAGGAACACATAGAACTTCCCAAAAGGGAACAAGATGGTTACCCCTGCTTTTTCCCCAGAACAGTAGCAGTGCTAACTGCACACAGTATCAGAGACTTTCTGCTTCCCCAGCAAAGCAGGGAGGGAAAACACAGGCACAAAGCCCCTAGGATGTAGCAGGCAGGCCTCACACAATTGTAGTGTTGCCCAGTCACTGACAAGCTCTGCTTAGGATGAGGCAAACCGGCTGGTCTCTGGGCCTTTGAGAATTTCCACTTAACCCCTAGAGCCCCTGCTACTCACTATCCATGTCTTCTACACTCACGCCTGCTTTTCCGTTTCTATCCCTTCAGAATAGTGATAGATAGATGAATAACACTAATTCAAGGGCAGATTAAGAAACTAAGGCTTCAAGCAAGAAGTGGCTTACCCAGCCAAGGTGTTTTAGCAAGCCACCCTCTCTAGAGTGGCCAAATCTCTAGCCATAGTATCCTACAAAGAGTAAGAAGAGGCCATCTCATACCCATGCTGAGCCACCCCACCACATGTGATCCCCAGTCTCCAATCCTGTCCATCAAAACCTCCAAGACTGCTAGGGCTACCCCCAGACCTCCAGGGATGTCCTCGCTTCCCAGGTAGGAGGCAGCTATGGGCCCAAGGTGAGTCCCAGTAAACAGCAGTACTTTCTCTTCACTGCAGCAGTCCCTGCTCTGTGGTAGTCTGAATCCAATGCCACCCCAATCCTTCCTATCGCACAAGGAGACCTGAAAAGCCTTCAGAGTAGCTGCACTGAAGTATGCCTTCCAAATAATCACTGTGGCCCCTGGCTCTGACAGGCCCAGGCAGCAGAAAAGCAGGTACCAGTTTCACCACTGGCCCTAGAGACAGGCTCTTTCTGCTGCTTCAATAAACGAAGCGCAAGTGTATGCAAACAGATGATAACAGGTCAAACAACTATCTGGCAGCCACTCTGGTGAGGAGGCAGCCACAACAGGGGATGGGTAAGGGAGGCCCAATCTGCTGGCAGTCACTCTTTTCAGGGTCTCAAGAGAACTGTACCCCTAAGCTTAGTTCCTTCCCCAGCCCTAGGTCCAAAAGTCATGACCTGCAAGAGTTCCAAATATTTGGCAAGAGCTTAGAAATGACCAGGGTGAGTGGTCAGGAAAGAGTGGAAGGGCCCCTCTACATACCCTCAACAACTGCATCCATCTTGGTAAGCTGAACTGTACCTCTGGGTAGAGAGAGAGCACTGAAGCCTGGGAGTCCACATTGCTACCTAGCACATAAATTCAATTCAGGTTCCTACTGTTGTGGAACCTGAACCATCAAAAGGCAATAGCCACCTCACCTCCTGCCCACCAATACATCTGAACCACACCAGGTACCACATTTGCAGGACAGGAAGTGTAGAGAGAAGAGCCCAGGTGACTGGGCTGCTCTTTACTTCCTAGTCTCCACAAGTGGCTGTGTGACATGCCTGTTGACTGTGCATCCGCAGGCCAGACACAAACAGCTACCTCTTACAGGACTCTCCCAGCCCATTGCAGCCTGGGCACAAGTGTCTACATAGTGACTCCTTTAGCACCCTCCTAGGAAGCCCTGATGAACTGAAATTTGGAGCCTGCTTAGCTCTCCAAGGTTGGAGGGAGAAGATGGCTGGGTCCCCAAGGAACATTACCTTGTGCCCCTATCCATGCCCCATGAGAGGAAGGATACAGGTCTAATACTGGCTGCAGGAGGGGGAGGTTCTCACTAGCTGAGAATCAATAAATCTGAACCTCATTCACGATGATCTGGGGCTCTTATTAAGTAAATTAATTTAAGTTAATTTAGCTCGATCATGACTCCCGATCACAGTGATTTAGTGAGGGGGAAATTGCATTAGGAAAGGCCATGCTCACCAGATAGAGGAACGGAAGAAAATTAGATCCACTTAGCAATGTGAATTAATATGGAAATAGCAGGTGTAAATTTAACCTTATCGAGAGAGTAAAAATTATCTTCATAAATTTGTAGAAATAGCCCCCAAGATGCATATAAATCTATTTAAAACAAAAATATTACAAAAAGTGCAGTAAAATTAATTTAAAATATACTTCCAGCTATTGCCTCCAGAAAAGTCAGCAACAGGGCCAAGCCTGTTGTAAGGGAGGAGGCCAGGAGGCTTTGAACATACATGCTAAGTAGGCTTACCCACCATAGGCCCTAGAGCCAGGCAGGGTTGTCCACATGGTATGATGTACCTCTGTTAATAGCCTCAACCCTGGAATCCTCTGGGTAGCAGCACAAACAATGAAAAAGCAGCACTATGGAGGTGGCAGATCCTGGAGTGCACTGTTCTGCAAGTAGGCCCACCCATAGTCTCCAGAGCCACATCTCCCCAGCACAAGGCTATGCCAATCCTTGCTCCCTACCTATGCACTGGATTGCTACCTCTCACTGTGTCTGGAGGTAGAACACTTTCACCTAAAAAAAAAAAAAAAGAGAGAGAGAGAGAGAGAGAGAGAGAGAGAGAGAGAGAGAGAGAGGTGGGAGCAATATCCCAAAAGACCTCCTCCTGGGACCCAGAGGGAGACCCAAAAATGCCATATCCAGGTTGCTCCTGTAAACTGCTGTCTCCTCCCTGCTGCTGTGTTACACAGTAGCTACAGTAAAGCCAGTGCATTCTATGAGAAGGCCTAGATAGGGCAATGAGAAACCCTGCGTCACCATTCTTGACAGTTAATGTGTTGGTAGTTTCAGACAGGTTGCTCAGGGCCTGGCTTATCTCACTAGAAATTTCTCAGCAAGGACACCCATGGGCAGCTCACTATAGAGGACCCAAATATATTAGGACAGCTGTTACCATGGTGCATGAAGTCCCACAAATTAGTAGGTTTGCTGACATCAGCAGTAGACATATGTATCTTTGTGAGCATGCAATATAAGCAAGCTGGCCATGTAGATAGTATACAAATTGCTAAACAAATGAAAAAACTTAGGCTGTTTGCAAATCAAGACGTTGCACACCATGCAGCTCCTTGAGAAACCTGAGATCCCAGAGGTCTTAGGCCTCAATCTTCAGCCCTCTATGTGTAGACAGTGAGCCAGTACCTAGGTTTGCAGAGGCTTATGTAAGGCCCTCTTACCTGGATAAGGAGATTCGCCGGGCCCGCCAGGAGGGCAGCGATGAGGGGAAAGATGGAGCACTGAAGGGAGAAGTTGGGGTCTTCTTGACAATGCGGTAGCGGGTCTTAATCACCTTATTGGAGGGTGGAGTCCGCAGGTGCACACTGGACGCTGCAATGAAAACTCAGGCATTAGCATGGATCAGCAGGAAGTCAACAGGGGTAGGCCTAGGAAGCCCTAAGGGGCCATGGCTATTTTCTGGATTAAAGGAATCTCTATCATCCTGCCTCCAGCCTCACTCCTTGCACACACATAGATGTTCCCAAAGAGCCTGGCAGCTAAGGCTTCCAGAGGTGGCTGGTGTCGCCTCCTGGAGAGCCTGGAACATCCTCACAGCCATCATGACAGAATGGGAACACTGCATGACTGTCCCCAGTAGGAGCAGAAGCCCAGCAAGCTGATCCCCAGGCAACAAGGAGGCCTCACAAGTGAAAGTCCACACCAAGAACGCCCAGACTCTAAACTCCAGGGTTGGTCCCAGAGGCCAGAGCAGACAAAGTCCTGCCCCATGCATAGGAGGTGCACGAGAAAACTCACTTCCTCTCCCCTCCCAACACCATGCCAAAACAGATTTATGTACTTAATCACTGTTTTCATAACATTCTGTGGAGTGATATCCACGATGGCTTTTTCTTGCTGAATGTTTCTTGCAATTAGCAGGGATCTGTTTTGCCCGAGTTCCCTTCCACTTGATAGCCAGCAATTTCTCCATAGCTTCAAGGAACGCGCCTAATTGCCCGACTTTCATAATGTACAGCTCTAACTGCCCAGATAATTAAAGCTAACACGGTCGCCTCTCATGGCTGCTCCCCTCCGGTATGAGACACAGGGCCCTAAACGGAACCAAGCCAAACATACCCAGGTGGTCTAACTCCCTTCATCTGTGCCTCGCTTCCTCCTGCTCCAGGAAGACTCAAAGACACTTGTCTGTCCCTGCTCTGTGCTCAGGTTGTGAGTAGCTCTGAGTGACCCAGCAGATGTGACAGTTGAGAATAATCTGCTGGAGACCAGCAGAGCTCCCACATTCCAGCAGCACCTTAGTCAAATAGACGCTGGAAAGGCCAGGGGGAAGATGAGCTCACGTGTCCACGGTGCCCACATCACAACTGTCCTTCCCCATTTATGTCAGCAAAAGCCTCTCCCTCAGGCGCTGACATAGTGCTACAGCTTTAACCGGAGCTTCAGTTGGCATACACATTGAACGTCTCAGGGTCACCTGGTCAAAGCCCTCCTGGGTTGTGTTGGGGTTGAGGGGCCCTCAGAGTGACAGTGCAAGAGCTATCTGTTCTTAGATATAGAGGCAGATACAAGCCAAAACAATGTCATAGCAGCATCCAGATGACCCATCCCAGTCACTCCCTCCACCAGCCATCAGACCTATTCAACAGGTTCTCTCTCCTCGTGGGTTTTTTTTTTTTCTATTAAAAAATCAGTAAGAACGCATTATACCGACTCATTTACTTATGTGTAGGTGAAAACAACTTATAGGAGTCTCCTTACACCATGTGAGGAATCAAACTCAGGTTCTCATATTTGGAAGCAAGTACCTTTATCCACTGAGCCATCTCACCAACCTTTCTGATCCTCCCCCCCTCTCTTGCAGCTTTGAAAAGTTTGTTTATTTATTTATTTATTTGGTTTTCTCTTTTTTTCTCCCCCACTCTGGTTCTCTCTGTTCTCATCTTTGTCTCAGTTTCTCTCTCTCCTTCATGTCTACTCTATTTCCCATCTCCTAGTCCGTCCCTCTCTAAGTCTCTAAGAACAGCAGGTTCTGACCAAGGAGAAAACAGGAGTTCAGAAACCAAAGCAAGTAACTACATTAGAGCTGGAAAGCTGGTTCAGCAGTTAACAACACATACTGCTCTTGAAGAGGACCAAAGTTTGGTCCCTAGCACCCATATCAGGGAGCTCACAACCACCTATAACTTTAGTTCAGAGGATCTGAAGCCCTTTCCTGGCCTTCATAGGCACCTACACTTATATGCCCACACACACACACACACACATAGAGATACATATAAAATAAATGTTTTTAATCCCAGCACTCAGGAGGCAAAGGCAAGTAAATCTGTAAATCAAGGCCACCCTGGTCTACATAGTGAGTTCTAGACCAGCCAGAGCTACATAAATGAGACCATGTCTCAAAAAATCTAAATAAATAATACACCTAGTGGGGCAGTGGTGTTGCACACCTTTAATCCCAGCATTTAGGAGGCAGAGACAGGTGGACCTCTGTGAGTTCAAGGCCAGCCTGATCTACAGAGGAAGTTCCAAGACAGCCAGGACTGTTACACAGAGAAACTGCAATAATAATAATAATAATAATAATACATCTAAGAGAAGTTGCATTACTCGGAATTCTGTGATCCTTGCTGAGTTACAAAGTGAATCTGCAACTCTGAGCACTGCCCCTACAACCCAACATGTTTAGGACACAGGGAAGGGCCTGGTACACAGTGGGCATCAATAAATAAATGTTTGTTGAATTGGATTTTCAAGGTCTTAGAAGCAAGGAGAGGCCAACGATCAATACAAGCTTGTTCCAACTAAGAGCTCAAGAACACAGGCATCCTCGTTGCCAATAACCCAGAGATGACCTCACTACCTGCAGGCTCAGCCCAGACCCAGGCTCCTTGCTCCATGAGATGAGAATGTGGCCTACTAGAATCATTCCTTCCCTACATGAGAAGTCCATAGTTGGGCTATCTGAGGACAGCATTCCCAGTAGACAGGGGCATGTCAACCAGAGCAATGCTCAGGGATCAACCTGCTTGTTCCCCATGCTAAGATCAGTACACAGAAGGCTCCAGGGCTCTCAATAACCAACAACCTCTTCTGTTCATGCCCTGCTCATGGGTCTAAGTCCATGTACTGCTACTGAGATACAAATCCTAAAACTCATCCACAGTTTAGAGTCACATAGCTTAGTTCTACACAGCCAAGCATACTCCAATTGCAGAAGAAGCTGGGACTGGGCTATGCTGGAACCATGTTCCCTCTGACAGCCTGCACCAGATTAAAACCAGCTCCGCTCCTGTTCTCTGGTCATCTTTTCAGCTAACATAACCTTCCCTTATCCAGCAGATGTTACCTCCTCTAGGAAGCCCTCCACCCCCACTGCCCATAGGACTGAAATCTAGAAAGAATCTCCCCCTACGCAGCAGCTCAGAACAATCAGTACTTGAGCAGCAGCACCCAGGCTGAGGTCTGCTGTTCTCATTCCTCCTGTTAGCAAGCCCAGGATCAAATTTCTTCACTAACTTCCTACATTTCACTTATTAGTGCCCAATTGTCACACCAAGAAAATACAAGGTAACAACTCAGACTCCTTGACTTCATATCACTGTAAAGAACGGTGGGGTTTTTTCACACATCATCTCTACTATGGTCCCAAGGGACAGACCTCTCATGAGAGTGAAATGATCTGGGGGTTCACAGAAAGGATTATGAAGCCCATCTACCCAATAGTGGGGCTGTATCCCCCTAGTCTGGTCCCGAACTATTCACAGCCCCTAGTCTTTTCCAGATACACAGCTTAGATATATTCATGACAATGACCCTGGGGGTATAGGGCAAATTGTCAAACAGATGGACTGCAGAGATGGGGAAAAACAAAAAAACAAAACTGATGCAGTAGCCAGCAGGAGCAAGGGTTTCTAAGACTATGCTTAGCACACAGGGACCAGACAGGCTTAAAGGAGGATGGGCCCCTCCCTGGCAGACAGGGGATAAAGACTTAGAGCTACTGGGCAGCCAGACTCACTGTCAGTAACAGCTTGGGCCCTCCTCCCAGAGGACACAGGTGGGGGCAGCCCACCCCGCCTTGCTGGCTGAAGGGTTTTGTGTAGATAATCATGTTATTTAGATAGGATGTTGGTTTAATTCCCTTCATTACAGACTCCCAGGGCTGTAATTTTTTTTCTCCGCATGATGTATCCCCTGTGGCACGCTTCACTCAAATCAAGCCCCTTGCGCCTTTATTGCCTACGCTGCCCTAGCTGTGTTATCAGGCCCACACATGCAGCCCTCTCCGCCCGCCGTCCAGAGGTCACTTCTAATGACTAATCGAACTCATTAGCTTTCCTAATTAAAAACTTTACTACCGCAATGGAAGACAAACTACAAAAAAACTGCTGGCATCATATTTGAATGGGATATGAGCCCCATCTATCAGCAGGGCTCCAGCTCCTGTCCAAGGCTGAACTCTCTGGCTGTGAGGTTCAACATCCTCACTCCCAGGCTGGAGGCTGGTCAGGGGCAGCTCAAGGGTACCCTCAAGAGCACATTTGTACCTTCACCCAAGTGCATACTATCAGGAGGGAAGAAGGGAGACTGCTCAGCCCAGAAAGTCTGAACAGCCCCTAAGTGGCTGACCAGGGGCCTAGGAGTTAGCTACTGTCCAGCAGCACTGTGCTCTAGGTGGCTCCACCACAGACAGCAGAATCCTCTGATGGGTATCACAAGGCAGGAGTTGAGAAGCAGTTCAGACTTCTATGGAAATAAAACTTCAAAGGGAAATGGCTAGGAAGAAAGTAAGTTGCTAACTTCACAACCAACTAAATAGGATGATATGAGGACCAGCACTCTGTGCAGAGAAACGCCTAGGGTAACCCAGGAAAAAGCTGCTTCCACACCTCTTGCTCTAGCCAGCTCAAGAGTCAAGGTATGCATGCTGGCCACAAAAGCCACACAAGCTCCCTCAGGAAAGGAGAGAACACTGTAGTGGAATCTTGCCCCATCCATAGGAGCAGAGAGCCAAAAGACTTCTGACTATGCCTAAGAGTGGTGTCCATCAACCCTAGCTGGGGCTCCAGAAACAGGCAGGTGAAACAGAAGCAAGCTTCTGTTGAGGTGGCTAGCATAGAGCAATAAGAGTCTTCAGCAGAGTGGGCTCTGGCTTAAGAAAACATTCTTCCATTCCAGCCAGGTCAGCTAAGAAGGAGGCCAGAGACTGGCACTCAAGCACAGAATGC
The DNA here is from genome assembly GCF_014885135.2 of Alexandromys fortis. Lineage (NCBI taxonomy): Eukaryota > Metazoa > Chordata > Mammalia > Rodentia > Cricetidae > Alexandromys > Alexandromys fortis. The sequence continues at coordinate 1,581,314 of NW_026067930.1, read as the reverse complement.
GCCAGGGTCAGCCATCAGGCAGACATGCCTGCCAGTGGAGTAGAAGTGGGGCCTACAAAGAATATAACCGGCCTGGCAGAGCTCTAAAAGTTATTCCACGTTCTTGACAGTGAAGATGCTAGAAAACAGATAGGTAGGGTCGGATCCGCAGAGGATTACAACACTCCAGGATGCACACGAGCAGGGAGGGCAGAGACAATGCCACCTGAAGCTGGATTCTCAGAGCTGTTATAGTACTACCCAGGTTGAAGATCCCTCATGGTTGAGGACGGGGACCAACCCACAGAGATGGCTACAAGGCTGAAAGTATCCTGCCCAGTCAGGCTCACTGTCCCTAATTCTGTATGATTCAACTTTATTCAAATATTGCCTAATCTGCTTTTTATCAACAGCTACCCTGACACTTCTCCAATATCTTCAAACTGTCTATACTCTTCACCAGCTAAGACAGCTCTAAGAAGTCATCATGGATCAGCTCTTCCAGAAGCCGCATTGATTTCTACGCTGCTCTATAAACCATGCTGCCTTCCCATTCAACTCATAGGCTGGCTGTCCTCTCTGTCCATCAATAGCATCTTCATCCATGGTCTCCACACCTCAGGATCAGCACAGCCAACTCAACAGTGCACTGGTTAATTTTACACATCCAAATCTCTTTTATCAGTGACAGTAGTCTAAAGTGCCCCCCTCACTCCCCACCTTTTCATAGTTTTGGATGAGATGCAAACTCTAGGCCAGCTCAGGATCTGTCCTGGTGCAATTGGCCTGTGAGAAAAACATGAGCATGAGTAGAGGGCAGCAACCAGCAGGAACCAGTCTGACCTGTCACTGGTACAGACAGGTGATAGTGAGCTACAGTTCACAGAGCCTGCAGGAACATGCTGACAGAGATGGGGCTATGCCTGTCACCTTGGCCTGACAATGCTCTCTAATAATAGAACCCAAGACTGCCACACAACTTCATGCCCACCCACCTTCCCTGTAAGTCCTTTTCTTCTACCTTACACACTGTTCTTGCCACCCCATAGTTCAGGAGCTGTGCCTAAGTCCCCACAGCTGCAGGTTTGAAGGCCAAGGCACAGCCATTCTCCCATGAGAGTAAACGTCTCACAATTAATTGCCTAATTAGTTGTGTTCCAGTGTCATATGTACACACAGTGGGCAAGATAGGAAACAGCATTCCAGACAGTCCAGAGCAACCAGAGAAACTGACTCTGAAGGAGCAGAAGTGGTTACAGATTACAGCCACAGGCCAGGATTAGGGAAGTGCCAGGGCTTCAAGAAGTAAGGACAATACTAGACAAGAGTACCCTAATTCCTGGTAAGACTAAAGAGATAAACTAGAAATTGCCAAGAATCAGGGCATACTGGGCAGATATCAGCAAGTACCTGACAAGTCAGGCCCCTTTCTCAAGCCCAGATGTTCATCTCATGTGACAGTACTTCGTCCCTCTTGATTTGGGTCAGGAAAAGGCTGGAGGGCAGGCCCAGCAGTGGAGGCAGTAAGAATGGACCCCTTGCCTATCTGGGATGACCAAGATCCAGAGAGCAGTGGTAGTGAGAAGTCATTTGAGCTTAGTGGCTTCTAGGCAGACTCTCAGCAGCTGAGACAGCACAATGGGAAAAGGATACCATCTTATTCCATCCAATTCCCACTTCCCAGAGGCCTTTGTCTCTTCTGCTGCAGTCAGCAGGTGCCCTAGGAGACACTAGCCCTCTCCAGCAACCCACCCCCCTCCACGACTCCTGCAGAAAGACTACGTTACACACAGACAGGCATAAGAGGCCGACACTCAGGTCTGTCTCTGCAGAGCCAATATGGTGTACTGTGCCAGCACAAGGCCCTGTCAGACGGCCTCTTCCCCACAACTGCTGACTTGCACTCTTGGGGAAATAGCCACAAAATTCTAAACAGAACATGCAGCATACATTTCTGAAAGGCCTCTGCTCCTACGGTTAAAACCGTGACGTACATCTGAGCTGTCTGCAAACCCCACAAGCCTGGAAGGAGCACAGTGCCCACTAGTACAGCAGGAGGGAGCAGAGGCAGTGTCAGCAGGACTTTCTCTCACAGAAAGCAGGGCAGGCAAGAGCTGCTCCTGGGTGGGAAAGCTCTTCCTGAATCGAGCAGGCGTACCCTACCATATAAGGCCTGGGGTTGGGACCTAAGATGTTGCACATTGTAGTCCACGCTGTGGCCAGGTGACACAGAGTAACCAGAGCTTGGGACCACAGCAAGACCTAACCAAAGTGAGGACTATGGAATCAGTCACTTCCTGAGCACAGAGGGTCACCTCAGCCCAGGGCTCATCACTCTTGGAAAACATAGGTATGTGTAATTATTAGTCCCTGAGGTAGTTGAGAAGAAAGCCAAACAAGGTAAGCTGACACTCCTATATCAAAAAGGAGGAGAAAGGATCCAAAAGAGACTATTCTACTTGGGGATCCCTATGCCATCTAAACCCATCCCACTCCTCCCGTAAGACTGTGGGGCCTTCCCTAGCTCAGGTCCATTTCTCTTCTGTTTCTGCCATACCGCAGCTTGCCTAGAACAACAGTTCAGAGTTAAATGCCCCTGCCCCTGGCTCTGCTTCAGCTCCTCCCAGTGTCTGACTGTAGCTGTATCACATAGATTGCTTCCTGCACAGACATGCAAAGTATACACACACACACCAAATAATTTCCTTTTTCTGTAGCTCAGTGGCTAGCTTTCCAGGCATGATACCAATAGCTCCTATACAAGGCAAAACCAAAACTTCAGCTTTCATCCTACCGGACTCCTCAGCTCTGTGCTAGACCAAGTTACATATGACTCTATACTGGAACTGGACATCCTGCTCTGGGGCTAGCCAAAGAAAATGAGAGCTCCTGCGGAACCCAGTCCTGAAGCCCTAAGCTCCCAGGTCGAGAGTATATCTGGGGAGGAACATCTGTGTATGACACCAACAGCCTGGTTCCTCCTGACACGAGGTAAAGTCAAAGACTAAGCACACACTCTCAGAGCCAGGTCAGAGGCACAGAGGCTCCGTTGTGTGTCTCTCAATCTTTCTGATCACTGACCATCTCCATGGTACGTAAGAAAGTCTACAGCTAGGCTTGGCTGTTTCAGTGTGTGGCAACTGCTTCTAGAAAGCGGAGGCACATGACCAGGTCCCATTCACTCTACCCAGCAGTAACTCCCTCCACTGGACCACAGATGGATAGAACCAGTACTGCTTCCCACTTATTAGTTCACACCACTATACACCCAGACAGCATCAGAGCCAGTCCTTGGCAGGGTCCCAAGACTGGGTCCTGACCCTACCTAGACCCACTGGAAGCTTACCCTCTGTCTTCTGGTCCCTGACACCTAGCTAAGAAGTTCTAATTGCTTTTTTTATTCCAGACACCATAAATGGGAGTATGTGCTGCCTCTAGCCCTCAGTCACGGCAGCTAGGCGGTCAGTAGCAGGGCCTCTTAGGGTACAGGAAATAATCAGTACTGATGAGCACTGCATCCCGGGCTGCTCGTGCATGACACCTGCCTCCCTGCTGGTGGCACTAGCAGGCTGTGGGGACCAACTACTGTGAGGGGAAGCAAAATCAAAGCAGACAAAGCTGAAGGCCTGCCCCTGTCTCCCCTGCCATGCCGCCCCCGCCCCCCAGCTTCTCCAGTGCCCTAGACCCTCAACTATTTAGGGAGGCAACAGCCAAATGATCAGACATCCCTGTCACTAGAAACACAGAGTTCTCTGCCTCTCATGCTCTCACATAAAACAATGGCAATCATATGGCAGAACCGACGGTCATGGCAGCCCTTCAATATACTGATAAGACGACAGCAAGACTTACAAGAACTGGGAACAGCCTGCCTATACCACCTAGCACAGAGGCTCAACACACAGGTCCAGCTCGGGCCATGTGGGCACCAGGCCAAATAGACTTTGTAGGAGCCTCTAAAAGACACATAGGGCACATATTACCAGTCTGTCAATAATTGCAGAGGCATTGCATCCTCTATCCATGGCAAATGTTAGACTCAAGCCTGCCCACTTGAACTTGACTTGCTATACCTGTTCACACCTACAGCTATGCCCACGTCTCCATCTATGCCCACAAACTATAGGCAGATTTTACTGTCTGTCTGCACACAGGCGTAATGCCAACCTAAACTAGTCCCAGAGACCATTCATGCTTAGTGTGCTCCAATACCTGACCAGTTTCAGCCCAGGTCTTTAGACCAAGGAGCTCCACCCAGCTCCTCTCAGCCATAAGGTCCCAGCTGTATTATCACAACAAAATTCCTGCCCTCCCAAGCACCCTCCCTGGAGAAAGAGTCATTCATGTGCTCCCAGAGCCTGTCTGTCTGTTTCTCTAAACAAGACAAGATGGCAGCTAAGGCAGGCAGCGACTGGTGAGCCCTCCCCACCACCACGCTGGCACGGCAGGAGCTGCCAGAGACCGTGCTCTAACAAGCTTCAGATGCGGAATGACTGGAATCTCAAAGTATGAATTTTTATGAGTCTAATAAATCACTCGACTTTTCCTGTGTTTGATAGTTCCCAGCAAATCAAAAGGGAAAAGGCATGCCACAAGCAACCAGGTCTTTGGGTTTGGGGTGTGCGCAGGCAGCATAATAGGGCATCTCAGGCCCCTCCAGAGCACCCTGGCTCTGTACTCTGAGGACAAGGCCAGTATGTCCAGCAGGCCCCTTGGGACAGCAGCAAGGCAGCGTGCAGGTAGAAGATCATTAGCCTCTAGGAAGGCCCTGCCAGAATCCCAAAATGGTAGAAAAACATGCCTCAAGTCCTTACCAGCAGAGGAGGACTTTACAGTCATATGGGCAGCTATAGCAACAGGCCTTCTAGTTTCCAGTCAGAATCTGTACAAGAGACAGGGACACATGTGTACACACACACATACGCATATGCTCACCCAACACAAAAATAGCAGGAAGTCCCAGCCCTGTGAGAGGAAGAGGCTCTCTGGTATCACATCCTGGGCCTATCTCAGGTACCTGCCCAGACCCAGAAACTTCACATATTCTGTCCTCTCAGGTGAACATGGTCAAGTGGCTGTCCAAAACCCCTACCCCGCAGCTGGTTTGTCATCAGCCTTCATTGCTGCACCATGGAAACAAGGAATCCATCTTTGACAAACATTTACAGATTATCAAATCACAACGGCAGCCCCAGACAGGGCCATAAGTCACCCTAAGCAGCCATTCGCACTGCAGTCTGAGGAGTCTGGGCAGCACGGTGATGACAAATAACTGCTGTCAGCCACCCTGTCCCCCTGCGCAAGATCCGTGTTCTCTGTTGTTCCACACTACCTGGTGTTTAATGACAACACTGTCAGCCCAACACTCAGCCACCAAAGCCGCTGCCGCCTCAGACTGTCAGCGCCCTATTAGAGGGAAGATTGAGACCCTACTCTTTCTAAAGTCACTCAAGCAACACAAGCTGCTAGTTCCTGTAATTATTGTGCGCTAGCCATCGATCGTGCACGACACCTGACCCGCCTGTATGAAATGGGAGTAGTTTGCTGCGTGACAGTCGCTATAGATTATAGGGGGTGGATCTCCCCTCCCCTCCTAACCATCACTCTATCCGACCTTAAAGGCTGGGGAAGGAAGAAGGGAAGATAATGCCACCCACCATCAGAGAACTGCTAGCAGCAGGGTGGAAGCAGGCTGCCCTGCACCTCAGGTGGCCTCCCAGGTAGCCCCTGACTGGCTGCTTGCAATTGTACCCAGTTAACTTCAGGGTCCAGGCTGACTAGAGAACTGCCTTCTCCACTGACATATTCTACAGGACCTTAGGCCCCAAACGCATGTGGAAAAGGACTGTGAGTCCTGGTTGGATCATGAATCACAATGACTTCACCTCATTGATCTGCTGGGACACTAGCTCCAAGTATGGGGAGGTACAGTGCTCCCTCTGTGCCACAGAACTATCTATAACTCAAACATCATAATGTAGCTCATACCAAAGATGAAAACCTGCTCCTAACCTTGATGCCCCTATCCCTAAGGGTATGTATAGCCCCAACTCACCCAACTAGGTTCATCCTCACTCTACCATCCCTGTGACTTAGGGACCCTGTGACAGATACTTCCCCTCTTCCTTGGGATGCTTTTGTCCCCCTGACCTCTGGAACCAGACTCCCACACACGCTTGGGCATAAGCACAGTACCAGAGGACAGGGCCTGCCTGTGCCAGCACAGCACCTCTAGACTCTGAGTGAGGTACACCAGAATGTTCAAGCCCTCCTCAATTTCAGGGGAGAGGCCATAGTGACCTTTCAGTGCCAACTCAGGTCCCTTCAATTGCTACTAGTCACAGCTATCTACATCCCCAGAACTCCAGGCTCTGCTATGTAAACACTAGCATGATGTTGAAGGCAAGGTGGGAGGAAAGGTCAAAGGCCAGGCTGCATCTTAACCCTCCCCCAAACCTGAGCTGCTTAAGTTATTAAATGATTTCACTGGACAGCCAGGTAAGGAAACAGCCTCAGCTTATCCTAAAGAGCCATAGATTGAACCATCACTGGGCTCATTCCTTCCTATCCATAGATGTGAGCTGCATGCGGCCTTCCCACAACTGGAGCCTGACTAGACTCCAAAGTCAAGAGCAGAAATCACAAGGTGAGTGGCTGCTGCCAGATGGCCCGAGGTCCTAACTCCATCTTATAAACTCCCCCAGAGGGCACGAGCACCTTGCTCACCACAGCCTTGCCTTCTTTTGGCAACCCTTCTCTGCTCCCTGAGTCAGAGCCAGAAAAAGATGCTCTGAAAAGAAGCCTGGAAACCAGACTATAAAAACAGCCACAACTAAGGGGAAGCTGTATTCCTCTTGTCAACACTGGGTTACCATTCCCTTCTTGGCCACTCCTCAGTTCCCTTCTGGCCACCCTGGCCTTTTACTATGAAGCAGTGAGTCAGCTGCCAAGGGGAACCCTTGGAGCTTGGCCTCACCACCAGGACCTTTCTGGGAGTCCATCACTGAGCCTGCCCTGTGTTCAGCACCAAGGACAGGCCCATTAAGCAAGTCAGAGATGGCAGGGTGAGGACTACATTCTCAAGAAAGACCTAGTTTATATCACAGCTTCCAGACAACATGTTACCTGTGCTTCTACACATATATTTACACACAGATGCACACATACACACATGTAAGGCTTGCCCACAGAGCCGTCAGTGCAGACTGGGGCCTTGAGAAATCAGCAAGAACGTCCTCCCTCTGTCCTCAGCCAGGTGAAGACCCCAGCAGACAGCAGGGCTCCCTCTCTAGCCTCAAATGCAGCCCACTGTAGGATAGGCACCATCACCCTCAAACATGAAACATACATCCTTTCCCTCCAGAGTCTCCCAGCCAGTAGCAATGACACCATCTGCCTTAAATATTCCCTCAGAACCTGCTAGGGCCAGCATAGGATGTCCTGGAAAGGAAGGATTGCCAATATAGCACAGCACTTGTGAGAGCCATGAATAATTCTAACCACAGGACCCTCCACCAAGGTAGGAACAGGGAGGGGAGGAGAGAGCAGAAGGAACCATGCTGTGGTCTGGGGAAAGGCTGAGGGATACAAAGCCCACCAGGAGATAGTCAACTAGAATTAGGGTAGACAGCTACAGTGGCAGACTGGTGGATGGATCTTCAAACAGTACTGACCTACACACTCACCTACAGTACCCAAGGACTGAGGCTCCAGAGTAATGCCTCTTCTGGGTTAATAGCACCACAGAGGAGCTTCACATGGTAGCAGCTAATCCTGAACCATCCCAAATCAGTATCAACAACCCAAGTCTTGTTCCCATGGCCCACCTGAACATGAGCCCTAAAGAAGGAACCCACCCCGTAGCCTAGATATAATGGCAGAACTACCACTGCCTTTGCCCATCTAGAAGACATAGTCAGAAGCCAGATGGGCTTCTCCAGGCCCCAAGGAGGGGCATACAGGAGACAGACAGATGTTACATAGGCCTCTGGAGTTGGGGCAGGTGAGGTCCTAAAAGAATGAAAGGTATGAGTACTCCAGAATGCTATCTCCCGGGATGGCAAGCCCAGCATGGGCTCCTCGGCTGGGCCTGAAGGAAGAATGTGCACAGCACTACAGAGTGGAGAAGGAAAATAAGTCTCAGGAGAAAACCCCCAAAACATAGTCTTATTTCAACCTTCTAGACATACAGTAACGACTGTACACAGGACTAGACTTCGTAGCATGGCTATAGCTCAGACAGGCTTGTTGTCCTCATACGAAACACTCAGAACTCCATGGCATCCTGAGAGACAAACATGAGGATTCTACTGCCAGATGCTAGACTGCCCAGCCCTTTCCAAAAACCTTCTTCTCAGGTGGCTAAGGCTCCAGAAAGTGACCAATGTCATGACCTGGGATTTATCCTCTGTATGTAACACCAACCCACTGCAGGAGCCAGAGCTACCAGAGACATACACCCTGCCACTTACACGTTCTGCTACTGATGTGGAAAGGGCAATTAGGAGAAGAGCTGTCAGATCCCGTCCCAGCCCATGCAGCTTTGAGTGCACTGAAAAGAGGAAATGCAGCTTTAGGACTAACTTAGAGGAGCAGAGAGCAAAGGCCAACGAGAGAGCCCTGGCTGTAAGAGTTGGGCTCTGGATGGCCGACCCACAGAAAAGGCATCCAGGACAGCAGCATATCTCATAGCCCTCCAACCACACTTTAACAAGCCAAAAGGGGAATGTGTGCCAAAACCACAACACTTTATTCTATGACATTTAGCACTTAGTTCCCAAAACATGTCCCAAGTGAGCTCTGGAGCAGGGTATTTGGGTGGAGTAGGTCCACGAGGGCGCTGAAGTCCATTCCTGTAGCACAGCCAGGACAGGTCAAGGACAACTCCCCAGAACCTGTCATCCACTGAGACCCAACAAGCTTCCTGATACTTGGCTGGGACTGTCACAGATTCAACGGAGTTACTCATGTAAGCCACTCAGAATTTCAGGGCATCCTATGAGACACACATGAGGATTTTGCTTCCAGCTCCTAAAATGTCCACCCTTTCCAAAACTTTTTTCTCAGGTGGTTAGGACTCAGAAAGTAGCTGAGGTCACAACCCAGAAATTATCTTCTGTAGGTGACACCAACCCACACCATGAGAGTGGGCTACTTACCTGAATTCTAGTGTCCCAGTTAGAGGCCATACTCCCCAAGGAGGAAGAAGAAAGGGCACAGGCAAGATTCTAGTCAGGCCCTATGTTGAACTACACTAGCCAGATCTACCTGGCTGGGAAAACCAAATGAGACAGGAGGCCCAGAACCAGCTGTGCCTCTAAGTCTACTCCACCCCTTCATACCAGCAGAAGGCCAAGCAGCAACCTGTAACTGGTCACGTCACAGGTGCCCATCCATGACAGCCTGTGCATTAGCCCCAGGAGAGAAGACTGGCACTTCTAAGTGTTTGCCCACAGTCAACATTTCCACTTGGGCATCACCTTCAGAGCAAAGGGAGAAAAGGCATGTTCCCTTGCTCAGGGCTGGATGGCTGAGGGACTCAGCACTGTGGAAGGGAATGGGGAAGACAGTGGTTTGAGTTTAGTCAGAAGACTCCCCTTTAGCAGTAACCTGCCTGTCTACCTGCACTAGATACTTTGTCCTGATTCTGCAGGGACCAGTCAGCAGTGGAAAAAAAGCATGCAGGCCATGCACAGCTGCTGGCCCCAGAGGATGCCCCAAAGACCCATGGATCAAAAGCATCAAAATGAAGATTGGGACCCAGGGGCTTATCTCCACGGCCAGGGTCCTTCCTGCCAGGCCTGAGAGACAGACACGCAAACAAAGCCACAAATAACTGGACACTTAATGATCACAAGCTGCTGGATTTACAGTCATCATACCCAATTATAGATTTTCTTTGTAAATTCCATCCATTTCTATGCATTTAGACTAAATCTTCAATTGAAAAGGCCATGAATCCTGAAAAGATGCAAGCTACATGACTATGGCACTTCCTTGACCACTCCTGGCCCAGAAGAATTCCTCTCCAGCAGGCTCTGACTAATCCATGCCTCCTCCTTCTGGCAAGACACTAGCCTCCTATGGAGAATGAGAGCCCTTTACACCAAACAAGTTACTGATGGCAATACTAAGCCACTACCATGTATATGGACACAAGAGAGGGATGAACAATCAGAAAAACCATGAAAAGTAGAAGACCACAGTGAATGCAGTCTCCTCTCCGGGGATTCCTATGATATCTAGATGCTCTGACAGCAGGAAAGGCACACACAGCTTGACCCTGAGACAGCCACACCTACAAATCCTGAATCCACAGATCTTCCTTGGTGGAATTACAAGAGGGACCCCAGCATCAAGGGAAAGGAAGACATTCCATTCCAGATTCCAGTGGGCAAGATATCAGGAGAGGATGAATCTCTACTAGGTCACATGTTCCCAAAGAGGATGTGGGCAGGAGAGCTGCAAGTGTCAAGAGGAAGACCTAGACTCTGCAGTAATTCCTCAATGAACAAACACACAGAGAAAAACCAAAGTTACAGGATCTCCATGACACAGGGCACCAACAGGATATCTGAGAGGAGTCCCAGTGAGGATCCTGTATCAATAGCGTAGCAGAAGCCAAACGCCTCGAGCCAGTCCAATGACTCATTGCAATGAACATTTGCAAGCAAAGCTGTTTGGGCAAAGGGTATACTGTGTGACACACCATGACAAACCACAGCTTCCATGGGAGGTTGCAAGGGTTGAAGGCAGATATGGAAGGACGAGGCGATGAGTGGGATAGGGGTGCATGATGTGAAATTCACAAAGTATCAATAAAAAGTTAAAAAAAAAAAAGTACAGTGGCAGGCTGAATGCTTAGCTCAGTACCATACAACATTCAAAATATTTATGAGGCCCTGAGTTCATATTGTGGCACAAAGGGTTAAAGTAGTATTAACATGTTTTCTTTCAGACTTGGACTTGAAAAAATGGCTAGATGAAAGCCAGGTGTGGTTGTGCACACCTTTAATCCTAGCATTCAGTACTAAGGAGGAGAGCCAGATGGATCTCTGTGAGTTTAGACCAGCCAGAATAACATTCTTTTCAAATGCTCCCTGGTGGTCTAGTGGTTAGGATTTGGCCCTCTCAAATGCAATTTACCAAACCAAAAGTTGAACTACAAATCTACAGAAACATCAAATGGTCTGAAATCCAATTGCACACACAAACTAAAGAACTCATTAGTTAAAATAATTTCAAAATCCCCACATTTGCAAATTAAGAAGTACCTTTTATACCCATGGGTCAAAGGGAAAAAAGCCACAAAAAAAGCCACATGGAAAACAGCTAAAGCAGGCCAGCAAGATGGCTCAGCAGATAAAAGCTCTTGCCACCAAGCCTTATAACCTGAGTTCAATCCCTAGGACCCATCATATGGTAGAAGGCAACCTCTGATCGCCACATGCATGGTGTGGTACATGCATGCACGCTGTATTCTCTCTCTCTCTCTCTCTCTCTCTCTCTCTCTCTCTCTCCCTCCCTCCCTCCCTCCCTCCCTCTCTCCCTCAAGGAATAATTTTGGAAAGCTACACCTAGAGTGATTATAACAGACTGCACACTGAGACATCTATACAGCCTCCATTCCATGCACTGCTTCCTCAGATACTCAGACTGACTGGACTCTGTGATAGGTGAGGTCCTGTCCCTGGCACAGGAGGCAGAGTGGCTTATAGCCCTTGCTTCAGGTAATCACCAACCACACTCAGAGTCCTGATGCCCAGATCAAGTTGTGGGGACAGGAGAACCAGATGAACCCCACCCAGGCATATGTTTCCCTCTAAAAATAAGAAGACCTAGGCATAAAGGAAAGAGCCAAAGAATGTTTTTAAAGACTTTTTGAGCAAAGCATACCCTTAGAGACCATAACACAGCTGTCAGTCCTAAGGCCCAGACCTATTGGCTAAGCAGAGGAGCAGGAGCAGGCAAGCCAGCTGGCTGCTCATGTCAAACTCAGATGCACTCTGGCTAAATTTCAGAATGTCATCGCTGGGCTCCAGCACAGGTGCAAAACAAGATCTCTGTACATCCCTCAAGCAGCAATGGCAGTCTGACCTCTAGTCCCATGAAACCACACCCTGCTCCTCACCACAAGGCCAGCCCACGAAGTGAGAGGGGCTCCCCATTCAGCTACCTATTCCCAGAACCCTCAGCAGGCACCTCCTATCCCCCACGGGCCTGGTTGTCCTCCTCAGCCAGCCCTAGCTGGGGTGCTGCCCTGGAGCTCCCAGTACAAGTCTGCGAGGAATCACACCCTTTCTGTTTAGTGTCCTTGGCCAAAGGAGACCTGGCCAGGTCCTTTTGTTATGCAGAGGCAACCCAGGAAGGCTCCCTGGCAAGAAGACAAGAGGATCCCTCCCTATCCTAGAACACTGTGTACCAACTACCCAGCTGTCTTCCATGCCCAGCTGTCTTCAGCAGGAAAAAATTCCACATGGAATGCTCTCAAGCCCATCAGGAGCACACCCTTCTAAGCCAGGGGGCATCCACATTATTCCATAGGACTCGTGTCTCTAAGCACCAATGACAGTGCTGCTGCCTCTGGCTCTGCGTGGTTCCAGAGGGAAGATTCTCCCCATCTTAGGAAAAGCAGACCTGAGAAGAGCCCTTGACTAGCTTAAGTCATGAACTGGTGACCAAGGCTAGGTTGTCCAGCACATTGTACCATCACTGTCCTCCATCAGGTGAAACATGAGTTGGGGATTTAGAGGGGTGGTCTGGATCCTTACAGCATGGTCTGCCAAACCCATGCAGGATACCCAGGTTCTAGCCCCAAATGCCTTAAGAAACAATACCAGGGCAGGGACCCACTGTAGACACAGAGCCACAAACAAAACAGGAACAAGCTGGGTGGAGCTCATCAAGTGCCTCTCCCCACCAGAGGGGTGTGCTCCATGCTCACAGAGTTCTGTCACCTGCCCTGTTACAGTGAGATTGATGATCTTCTTAAGACTACCAACCACCTAACTGGGGACTAGTAAATACGAAAAGGTTCCTGGAAAGCTGCCCACTATCAGGACACAGCCCAACACTGGAGAGCTATACACTAAGGTTGGCTCATGCATAGGCTGTGCCCTGACCCCTGAATCTATCCTACACTCATAATACAGGTTTGGGTACAGCCCCCTTTCCTGGCCTACCTAGAATCCTGTCACTATGTCTTGAAGCCCGCAACCTACCACAGTCTGGCTCTAACTCCACATCAAGGGGCACTTGCCTGCAGCTGGCACCCACCCCACTGTCAGGAAGCAAACCAAGTGTGAGTATGCTAAATTGTATCCACATGCTGCCTCCAGGCCTTGCTGACTTTGCTGAAGACAGACCAGGTCATAGGAGATGATGTCCAGGACAGTTCTTATGCCATGTTCCCTGGGAAAAGCTCTGGGTGCTCAGTAGCGTATCCTCGTGGGAGTCAGCAACATCTGTGGGCCCTGACAGACCAGCAAGAGGCAGCTGGACAAAGTTTAGTCAATTCTGCAGCCCAGTAGCCAGTGTGAAGCTAAGTTCTGGAGATCCTTAAGTCAGTCTATGTTCAGTGGCCAAGGTGCAGTATTTGATTCAAAGTCAGCCAGGACACATAGAAGATGGGGCAATTCTTCAACTAGGAGGAAAGTGACAAGAGAACTATTCTCACTTCAGTTTACAGAGGAATTAGCCAAACTGCCCTAAAGCAGAGGGTGAGGAGGCCTACTGTCTTACAAGCTTTAGCCACCCTGATACCACCACTCTTTCCAAGGCAGGAGTCAGAAGGGGCAAGCTCACATGTGTGTTCATGCCAATTCTTGTGGGATAATTAATTAGCATGGTTGCGACAAACGTAAAATTGGAGGCCTCCAGCGTGCCTGATAATTTATGCAAGATCCAAGGATCGCTGCGGATGCCTTTCCCAGAGCCTAATTCAGCATTTTCTTTTTCCCTTATGAAAGCAGGACTCCAGATTTAACTGCTCTCACGCCCTTTAACAGTGTTTGCCGTAGTAAAATCGAACAGCCCAGCTGCAAACCAGTGAGCAACAATGGATCGCAGACCCTGAGGCATCGGGCAGGACTTCCCAGACAGCAGCAGCCACCACAGAGCACAGAGAAAGACCACAGTGGTCTAAGCACCTAAAAGGTTCCTTGATCGGCATAGAGACCCTGGAGCCTATCAACTCTAATTTTACAGATTTAAAAAAACAAAACAAAACAAAAACAACGAGACAGCAGTGCAAAGAACATAGAAGGTCCAAACTCCCTCAGCAAGACAATGACACCAACCAGATAGGTAAGAGGCTGAGCTACTTTATGTGCACAATATCTCAGCCAAGTGCTAACTTGTGGCTAATGTGGCTAATCCCAGCATCCAGCATTAAATGGTGCCTATCAAGCCTGGCCTCTCACCCAGATCCCTGGCCCTGAGCCTTTCCCTGTCAGGTACAGCAAGCTTTTCCTGAGTACCCAACAAGTACCCTAGGTTCCAATGTACTCCCACAACCCTTGCCACAGCCATCTGCTGGCCGCCTCAGCTGGGCCATATGACTAGACAGAAAACAGCATGTATCCTTGCTATCTATCCTGGGGTCCTGATTGCAGCCCTCTGCTCCCCTACAAGGTAAGACCCATGCCTTGGGCTGCATTGGAGAAAGCAGCCAGCCAAGGCCACCAAAGTGCTATTGCCCAAGCCTAGGTCAGGTAGGGAAAGATGATGTCACAACCAAGCTGCAACCCCTTAACCTCTGTGCCATCAGTGTGGGTTCTCTGGCTGAATTCCAATGGAAGTCAGCTCTCCAGAGACCACACAGCTCAGAGCCAAGCAGAGGACTGGGCACCTAAGAGACTGCAGCTGTATAGCCAGCCTGTGAGCACTCTCATTTGCCAACACTCTTACTCCTAGATTTCCCTAACTGTCCTCAAGTAACACAGGTGGTGGTGAGACAATGCCATCCCATAGCCACCCAGTGCTTTGGGGTGCTCACAGACCCTCCAGGCATGCCACTACCGCCCTAACCCACCAGGCACATTTGACACGGGCAGGAATAATATCCCCAACAGGTAGGCCTATTGTTTTTACTTGTAGGTCAGTCCCTTGCAGACTCTCTCACCCTCGGTTGCTAAATATAATGATGCTCCAATAGTCCGAGGCCTTGGAAAGACCTGAGGTCTCCCAAGTGAGCAGCACTGCTCTCAACAGGCAATCAAACACATCATGATGCCCATCTACCAGCCCATATCCTAACCCAACCCTGGCCAGCCTAAGACAGATGAGACAGGTATCCCCAGACCAGCAGGGCTTGCTCACTCAACAAGAGCTCTGGATTGAGGCCAGGAGTTGGCTTCCAGCATATGTGGTGATAAAACTAGAGAGAACAAGTTTCACCCAGAATACTCTGCAGCAGAAAATCCTGTCACAAACAGTTCTTCCTATGGTTTCTGCAATGAAATAAGACAACCCATTCTTGCCCTACACCAAGAGACTCACATCTATGTGACAAGAATGGAACAAAACCCTCATGCAGGACGTACCTAGTGAGGCAATACAGACAATATAAACACAGAAATCCACAAAAGGCAGGAAAGGAAGTGGGAATGCCATGGTGACCTTAAAGCAGATAGGCTTGGAAGGCTGACCATGGGCACTGAGTAGTTGTCTGATGAAGGCAGGGGGCTCTGAATATCTGAGGGAAGAGGATCACAACACAAAATGGAGGTGACACGGAGGGTTGAGAATGGGTGGGCCTACTCAGAGAAGTCTGGCTGGAGATGGGAAAGGCCTTCAGAGGCAAGACCTTTTGAAGAGGCAAAAATCTAGAGCCTGGCCAGAGTAGATAGGGTTTGGCTATGGAGGGGTGGGATCTGACCCATGAATGAATAGGTCCTGGCCAAGGAATAAGGCCTTCAAAAGGGGGCAGAATTTTTAAAGGACCAAATCTAGCCAAAGAAGAGGCAGGCCTAATAAGAGGCAAGAGCCCCATAATACTTTGGCAGAAGAGGAGAAGTGAAAACCAGGAGGGTAGCCATGCCTATAATCCCAGCACTGGGAGGCAGAGGCAGAAGGTTCAAGATCATCCTTCACTACATATTTAGCCTACGTTACATATATAACCTAGGCTTTAAAAATAAAGAGGTGAAGTAATTGATCCAAGCTACTCAAGAGGCTGAAGCAGAACACCCACCACTCAAGGCCTCTCTGGGTTACAGCGTGAGTTCAAGGCCAATCTGAAAAACTTAGTAACACCTGTCTCAAAATAATAAAAAGCAAAAAAAGAAATCAATAGCCAAGTATTTGCTTGAGTATGTTTAAGGCCCTGAGTTCAATCCCTAGTACCACAATCAATGGACAAACTAAGTGTGAAGCTATGACTATACCTACCTGGCAAATTGACCCTTTCCCAGAATAACTGAAAAAAAGTGATTCTGAAAGAATATATATCACAAATGACTGTTTGGTAACTCTGTCAGGAGCAGGGGACACAAGGCACTCTAAGGGGGTCAAAGAAGGAAGATGATAGGAACAAGAGATCAAGCAGGTCAGCAGGCTTGAGCACATTTGTCTAAACAGCCAGGAGGGACAGCAGAGAAGCTGTCCTACCTCAGGATAAAGGCAGGCCTCATCGAAACTGAGAAAGACTAGTCAGAGCTCTGAGGAGGCTGCCTTCAGGATGGCTAGAGGCTAGAGGGTAAGATCGGCTCCCAGAGAACACTAACCATCTGAGGGTTCCCAATCCTCCATGGGTGACAGCTCTAAGCTGAGGGTAGACAAAGAGCTACCTAGTTTGTAGTGAGTACTGGACAGAGAGAGCACTGGGCGGAGAAGAGGTTAATAGTGCTTACACTGGGAGGACTTCCTGAGCTCTTCCTTAAAAACTTTTGAATCTGGAATGAGCACCCGTCCCAGCAGACTCTTACCCCAGACAGGATAAGAAGACCACCACTGAGGGATACCCAGCCAGACAAGAGGCCATGACTCTTACCTATCCTTCTGCCAGTGACCCAGAATGAGTGGTTTGCTTCTTACCTATAAATGTTAACAGTGATTCCTTCATAGCACAGGGCTACCACAGTGAACTGAGGGTTCCTGCCACATGCTGGAGGACTCTGCACTAGAGGCAGGCAACTCTGCCCAAGAGGCTCATGTGAAATGTAGGGGGCATGTGGGTCTCAGGCCAGCCCACCATCTGCACGATATCACAATGAAAATTTACCTAGTCCTTATTATCCAGTCCTCTAGAAAGCTCCAACCCAGAACCTACCAGACTAACCTTTTACCTAAGAAGGCTCTATTTTCAGGGCAAAGTCAAGGATTGTTTGTTTGCTTAAAAGAATTTCCAAAACAACAAAATTTGTTGTTTTTTGTTTTTGTTTTTCGAGACAAGTTTTCTCTGTGTAACAGCCCTGGCAGTCCTGGAATTCACAGACTGGCCTCGAACTCACAGAGATTCATCTGCCTCTGCCTCCCAAGTGCTGAGATTAAAGGTGTGCACCACCACCACCTGGCTTTAAAAGATTTTTTTTAATTTATTTTATTGTTTTATTTTATTTTTGTTTTTTTGAGACAAGGTTTCTCTGTGTAGCCCTGGCTGTCCTGGAACTTGCTCTATAGACCAGGCTGACCTTAAACTCAAAGATCCACCTGCCTCTGCCTCCAGAGTGCTGGGATTAAAGGCGTGCACCACCATGCCTGGCTGATTCATTTTATTTTCAACAGTGTGTGTGTGTGTGTGTGTGTGTGTGTGTGTGTGTGCGCGCGTGCTCGCACAGGACAAACATGCCTGAGTATGGGTAGCCATGGAAATCGGAGGAGTCAGACTCCCCTAGAACTGGAGTTCTAGGCAGCTGTGAGCCACCTGACGATGCCGAGAATCAAACCGGAGTACTCTAGAAGAGTAGCATATGCTCTTAATTACTAAGCCATTCTTCCAGCCCTGATTTTTAAATACTTCTAATTTATTTTAAATGATTTTTATATGTATGTCCACGTGCTGGTATGCACACATGCATGCAGATATGCACAGAGTCCAGAAGAGGGTGACAGATCCCCTGGAACTGAAGTTATAAGTAGTTGTAAACTTAACTTGGGTCCTCTGGAAGAGCAGTAAATGTACTCAACTAAGTCCTAAGACCAAAAATTTAAAACATAGCTATACGCAGAAAAGGACAAGGAATGGCCACATATCCATTATGGGAAGATAAAAAAGAAGGTTCTTCTACCTCTAAGCCTGTCCACCCACAATGGCTTTTTCTTGGCAGTGGACAGTCAGTGTTTCCAAAAGGCTGTTGGGTAGAAGCCCATGACTTACTGATACTAAGCCGTTACCTAACTTAGGGCAGCAGGTGAAAAGTTGACTGGTATGTCAGATTAAACAGCACCCTACGCAAATAGCTCAGGAAGCCAAGCCACATACTAGGCATAGGCCATGCCTTTAGGTGAGTAAGTCCAGGAGCTCACTCCAAGACTCCCAGGTCCTATATCCCCACACTGACCAAAGGCAGAGCATCACATAGTAACTTTACCAATCGCCACATCCCTAAAGATTCATCCCTCCCAAATGCCTTTTCTAGCATCTGTCGATGGGAGGCAGACCAAGAAGGTCTCAGCAGCGACCTAGAGCACATGCCTCATGGGCCCCCTCAGGGGGCTCTCACCTCACCCCACAACCAAAGGCTGACCAGAAGGGAGACACCACTTCAGACTGGAACCTTCCTGACACTCTCGGTCCCCAAGCAGGAGCAGCCCCATGGCTGCTGAACAATGCAGTTTTGAATTCAATTAAAGCGATTATCTGTTGTGCCAAATAAATTGTGTACAGCATATATCCTGCGGCACTTTACACCTCCAGGCTCATTATTCCCTAACTGTTTCCTCCTGTTTATGCGCTCTCAAATTAAATTGCTGATAATACGCGCCAAAATAAAAAATGAGCACACCTTGTCCCAAGAAAATTGATTCTCCTTCTCCTGAACTGGCGATTGCCAGGTTTTATATACTCTGTTCCTGGTGATCATTAGTAATTCAATTTTCTTTTTATTAGCCCCCTTATCTGCTGAGCAATATAGTGGCAGCGCTGACCTCTTTCGCACGGGTAAATGTTTAAAATCTTTTCCCTGATTAATTTTGCCAGTTAAGAAAAAGAGGAGAAATGGCCCGGCTCTTAGCCATCACAATGAATAAAGCTTAATGTTGATTGTGATGGAATTTCTAATGCCAGGGAAATTGATTGAACGCGGCAATTACGCTGCAAGAGTAACTCGAGGGAGATGGGATCGCTTTCTTCTGGCCGTAGCCTTTTGGTTATTTAAAACAATCCAATTTGCAAGGATAATTATGTATTAGTGTTTTATCTGCCACTTGAAATGAACAGGGGAGTTTCGATACTGGCCCAGCATTAGCAGGTTATTGCTGCAAATTACTTGATATCTGCTTTCTTTCACATAAAGAGGAAATTAGGCAATCAATTACCAGAAAAAGGTGGATGGAGGGATAAGAGGGGCAAGTGCGCCCTCTGCCGGCTGCTAGGCCACACAGTAGGGCTGAGTAGTGACCTGAAGAAGGGGTGGGCCAGAAGCAGCTAGGCTACCCCACTACTGGGCACTCAAAGTCTACTGAGCAATCAGGTCCCTCCCTAAACACCAGGGTACTAGCATGAAGAGGAGATCTGGAACTAGGGCTAAGCATTTTCTTGGAGAAAAGCAAAAAGAGAAGACACCAAAACACTAGATCAAAGGGCAGCCCTTATCCACAGACCCCATGTACTGAGAGACCCTGACTTCTAACAGCCACATAAGTTCGGGGGCTGTACCCACCTGGAGAAAGAAGAGCTCCACTCAGCAGTGTGGCAAGACCCCAGCCCAGGGAATCAAACAGACTGGCCAGGGTCTTGAACATCATTCAGGCTGGAGTTCTTGGACAAGCAAGGAAAAGAGGCAGACAGTAAGACTTGCATGAGAGAGCCAAGGAAACCACAAACCAGTCCCTGGGGCAAGCCAAATCTACCCAGGGTCAGCCTAGAGAAATACTATTGTCACTCTCATCTCCTTGGCCAAAACCCTGGCCAGACCAAGCCCTGTAGACAGCCTGCCCTGTGGCCTCTGTCTATGTAGAGTTGTGTAGTAGTCATCCCAGCTACAGGTTCAGCACCTCTGTTTCCATAGCTCATCTGTGCCGAGATGACAACTCCCCCACCCCACACACATCTTATATGCAAGGCCTTGCATACCAGCCATTCTGACGGTCTACTCCAGCCCACTAGCCTAGTCCTGCTACCTGATGCTCCTCATGTCTCCTGGCTTCCTCATCTATCTCCTCCCTGATATCACAATCAGAACCTACTCCTTTCCTTACTGTGGCATGACCTAGTGTCCTTCCATTGGGGTCATCCCCTTTCCCGACCCTATAAAGCACATTGGCTAGGCGGCCTTCCTTCTGATCTGTGTTCCACCACTACCTTCACCTGCATATCTGAGTGCTATTTCCTCTCCTCACCTAAGGCTCCTCAAGAAGCACTCCCTAAAGTTTACACCCTCCCTACAGCCCACAACTGTAGTCTTCTGCTTTCTTCTTCTCAGGACACCTTTACTACTGAAAACCAACCGTCCAGGCTATTTACAAGGGTTCGCGCAGCCACCGGTCTCCAGTGAGATGTGGCTCAGCATCCCCAGGAACCAGAAGATAATTCTTGACCCCAAGGTGCCCATCACATGCTCTGTGGGTAAGCGGGTGAATGAATGGATGGAAAGACTGCCCACAGTCCTCCCCGCAACAGGAACACCAGGGCACTATGCACTGTCTATAATGATGAGGCTATCCATTCCTACCACCAGTGGCAGCAGTGGCAACAGCTTCAGTAGCCTCCTAACACATCCAAAGCCCCAGAGATGGAGCCACTGGACTCAAGACCCCTCATCCCTCACCCTTCCCTGCCCACATGTAGGGCTGGGGGACACTGTGCCTTTGCTATCCCCAGTCTATATGCCACTCTACCACACAGACACAAGCAAATCATGCTAACCTAGAGGATTCCAGTAAGCAGCCCTTCCTCACACCCTGCCAGGCAACACTAGCAGACCTTCCATCTTCTCCACCCAAAGCTGTAAGTCTCTTCAATCCATCCTTTTCCTTTTGTCAACTGCCCGAGAGGAACCCAGCCATGTCCAGCCTACCCCTCTCTCTAGACTCTCATTTGGGTTTCATGCCCCACCCTCCTAACATGGTTCCTGACCACCTTAGTGGAGGGCAGTCCATCCTCAGCCAGTTCCTAACATCCTCCTCTCTGTCATACCTTCCTTGGTGGAGAGGTGGGCCCGGCTGGATGGCATGCAGCACAGCCGATGCCTGGTGACCTGCATCAGACCCTTGTGAGGAGTCTTCTTCAGAATGGGGCTATTCTTCCCCCGGAGGACCTGTCTCCGTCGCTGAGTGAGATGGTTTTTGTTGGTGGTGGTAGCTGAGGGGCTGCTCTTCTTGTCCCCTGGAAGGCTGTGGAGATAAAACACAAAAGACTACCAACAGGTTCATTGAGTAGATCTGCCCAAGCTCCTTCCTCATCTAAAGACAGCACAGGTTGCCATACTCGCCAAGTGAAGCAGAGCAGAGTGGTTTCAGCCCCAGCCCTTCTCCAAGCCAGGTGAGGCCCTGGACAAGACTAGGGGAAAACTGCTGGAAAAGGGCTGTGCCAAAACTCCCCCTCCCAGGTCCCCACCACAGCCTGATAAGAG
This sequence comes from Alexandromys fortis, assembly GCF_014885135.2. Taxonomy (NCBI): domain Eukaryota; kingdom Metazoa; phylum Chordata; class Mammalia; order Rodentia; family Cricetidae; genus Alexandromys; species Alexandromys fortis. The sequence continues at coordinate 1,559,604 of NW_026067930.1, read as the reverse complement.
CAATCTATCCTTAGGCACTATGAGGATAGGATTCAGGGTCAGATAACTACAAACAGCACAAGTCTGGAGCACAGAGCCAAAGATCAAACAGAATGCAGGAAGAACTTCCTTAGGGGGATTCATGGCAAGGAGAGAATTGTCTTTTGGAAAAACACTGTCTAATGGCATAAGCAGGACCTCTGCCTGGTAAGCAGACAATATTTTTGCCATTGGCAGCTGATCTGAGGTTCTGACCCCTAACCACATACTCTAGGCTATGATGCCATCTTTCAGTTTCCCACAGTCATGCAAGGGTAGTGATCTCAGAAGTAACATGTACTCAAAGCAGTAGCTCAGTCTGGTCCCCTGGCCACCATCAGCTGGAATGTAAAACCAAACCTCTGGAATGATAGTCACCCAACAACACCTCAGAACACTTTGAAGGTGGCCAGAGAGCACCAGCCCCTTCTACTGTCACCCAACCTAACACAAATGGTGCACACTTCTGTCTGGGCCAGGACACAGTGCCCCACAAAGCCTGACTTCCTGGAACCCAAAGCCTTCAAATAAAAACAGAGCAGGAAAGTCCAGGCACACCTGGCACCCTAGTTCACCACCCAGCTCAGACACATAACCCCCTAGTCTGGTCACAACAGCCACGGCAGCTTTTACATACTGCTAAACACTGGACAGACCCGGGGTGCTGCTCCCCGAGCACCTAACCTGGCATGACACCTTGTTTTTGAACCCAGTCCCACCCCAGAAGGGAAACTACCTGAAACGATAGGCCTGACAGCATCACCAGTCTCAGAGCTCTTGCCTCCTATCCCTGCTGAGGCCCCATGCCAGGACCTGACTCACTCAAGCTGTACTTGACACATCCTGACATGACACTACTTCCAGCCTCGCTCCTACTACAAGCATGACCCAAAATCACACACGAAGCTCCCAGGGTAGGCCCCACATCCATGGCGCTGAACAGACCCAACATGGGCCTTCTACCCCAAGGAAACAGTAAGGGAACACAAGCTAAAGTCAACGGCTCCAAATTCTCTAATTTAGGAGCCAAAAAGCCTTCATGAGCCCTACCCCACCCACCTAGCTAGGCTGTTGCAAGATGGAAAGATGCACACCTGGTATTACCCCGCCTCCGGATAATCTTGGTACGGCTCTTCACTTTGTAAGCCGAGAGTGGTGTCTCTCCAAAGAGGGGCTTCAAGTTGTCGGATCCCATTGCTGGTCTGTCCCCTGATGGGGACCTAGATGGGACTGGGGAGAGCTGAGAAGTACGGTCCTTACTGCCAGCTTCTGACTGCCAACGGAAAGAGGAAGAGGAGGAAGCAGAGGGGCTGGAAGCCTTCCACTTGTACTTGCTGGGAGAGGGTCCAGGCTTGGATGATGTGGCCAGTTTCTCAGGCCTGGTCTCTGGGTCGACTTTAGGCTGTGGCTTCTCTGCCTTGCTCGCACTCTCCACGATCGTTCTGGGACTGAGAGCCCTCCGAGTGGCCCGTGGACTCTTCTCGGAGGCAGCAACCCATCTGTAGTTGTTCTTCCGGAACTTGCTGGGTCGACAAGATACTAGCAGTGAGGCCTCCCTGACCTGCCTGGTTCCTGTTGCTGGTCTGACTGGAGCCACCACCAAACCCAAGGAAGCTGGCTGGTTTGCACGGCCAGTATTTGCTCTGTGGTCTCCAATGTGTTGTTCGGCATAGGTGGCAGAATGAGGGCCTACTTTCCGGCCCAGGGCCACACCAGTACGTTGGTGCAAAATAGGCGATGGGAAGTGTGCCTTGATGGTGATTTCACTTTCACTGACTGTCCGCCGATACTCGGAGGGGCTTTCACTCACCCTGCCTACAGACTTCACTACCCGAGGCTTGCCAGGCTCCTTCTGGCAGACCAGAAGGGGGTCGTCCACACTGTAACCCATCTTGGTTCTTCCGGGCCTTGCAGACTGCAGTTGTCCACCAGGGAGCTCAGCCTCACTTCCCTGGGGTCTTTGGTCACTCCAGAAGGACTCATCATAGTCTTCCAAGGAGCCTTGCTGGACCCCTGAAGCACTGGTGGGGCCTGTCTTTGATGGTGGCTTGATTTTAATAACCATATTCTGATCTGGACTGAGCTGGACCTGTCTCTCCAGTACGTACTGCTGGGAGTCAGGATGCTGGCTGTCTCCAGACCTGAGGGATGTCTGCAAAGCATGATCACTGGCTGGGCCGGAAGAGTCCAGAGGCTGATTCACAAGAGAATATTTCTTGCGCCATGAAGGGCCACGGTGTGAGAAGCCCCTCCGACTTGGACGAGAGTAGCGGGCACCAAAGGTCCTGCCACCCTGGTAAACTGGTGGCTGCCACCGAGTAGCTGAGGTGCCCAGGGCAGGGCCATTGCCATGGAGGGTTTTATAATCATCAATTAGACCTGAGAAGGCAGAATCACAGGCTCAGTTATCTAGGTGTTAATAAAAAACCTCCTACAATAAAAACAGCAACAAGCAAGACTACTAACCCTACCCTAATACCCCAGACCCATTCTCCTTCCTGAGCCCCTTACTGACTTGAGAGCAAGCCCTAAGTGCTGGAAACCATAGAAAGTTCAACCCAAATCTTGTCAATTCCATGTGTTCTTCCCCATCATTACTACTTCATTGTTATTTTGTCTGCTTATCCTAAAAATGTAGCTTTCAAGGTGTAACTGTTTCTGTTCATTGGTCTCCTAGGATCACAATGATTTGAGGGCAAGTGCCACTCCATATGCAAAAACAGGCCACAGAAACCTGCAGTGCCTGGATAAGAACAGGGTGGTCTCTAGTTTGCCCACTCATGGAAACCATGCCAGAGCGCACCTTGGTAATCGCCGCAGAACCGACGTTCCTGAAACCCAGTGCTTGACAGACAGCAGGAAAAACAACACAATACACCCACTGACGACCCACCAGCTAACAGCATCTCCCACAGAAAAAAGCCTGATATCACCACCACAAGGATTTTCGGGTGAAGTGACTCATGGAGCCCCTGAGGGAGGAGAGAAGGAACACAGGCCTGTTCAACACACACACAAACACACACACACACACACACACACACACACACACACACACACTCGGTCTGCCTCAACCCTCACAGCAAGGCCACGCCCAGACTTGGAGATACCTCGGGTCGGGTGTGAAGAAAACCCAAAAAGTAGCCCCAAAGGGACAGGCCACCTGGCCTCTCCCCAGCGCTGGCTTTCCAGATCCCTAAGTGTTTTCTCTGGGGAAAATTCTGGAAACGATACTAAAATTTATAAAGACCGACTTGGGTTTAAAATAGCTGCGGAAGCTACTGCCTGGGTAGTCAGCCTTAGAACAAGGGGGCTGTGCCCGAATCCGGAGAGAGGTACTCAACGGCAGCCGAAGAGAACCGCTCCAAGGCTGGCCGGGGCCCGAGGCCGGTTAATGCGACTACCCGCGGGAGGCCACCGTGCCGTCTCCTGCGAGCCCTCTGAAGCCCGCTCAGTCGCCCCGAAGCCTGGAGGGGGTCTGTCACCCACGGGCCGCAACCGACCCGGCCGCTCATACTCCCACCCAAGCCGACCATCAGGAGACTGCCACCGACAGCACCCGCTTCTGAAAGGGTCCGCGGCGGTTACAAGAACCCAGAGGACGCGCTCCCGGGCCGTGGCCCCCTCACCCTGCAGGAGGCGGATCTGCTGCCGCAGCTGCTCCTTTTCCTCCATCTCCGGAGTCCGCGACGCCCAGCCAGGCCCCCGCGACGTCATCGCTGAGCGACTGGTTCCTCCGGGCGGGGCCGAGGGAAAGCTGGGCTCCACTCGGTGTGAATTTGAGGCTGGGCTGCAACCGTCGCCCGGGCAACCCTGCGAGAGCGCATGCGCACAACGAGAAACGATTCATCATCCTCAGGCGCCCGGAAGTGGCGGCGAGGTTATCTGGCTTCCGCACGAATTCCTGCGCTTTATTCTGCCGCTGGGGAGATCCATGGAGGAGATGGGCAACAGTTCCCCTGGACCCAAGAAGCCTTTTTACTACTTTACTTTTATTGAGATAAGGTCTTAGTATGTATTCCGACTGGGGAAGCTTAGCTAGGGAACTCGTTATGTAGACTAGGCTGGCCTCGAACCCGCAGAGATTCACTTTCCTCTGCCTCCGGAACTGGAATTAAAGGCGTGCCCTTTTAACGTCTTTGTTACGGCAGCACGAGAACAGCAGAAAAGAATCGGAGGCTGTTTTGCGGTTGATAACAGATGTTAAGCCGACAAAATCCTTAAGTGGGGTTAGTAGGAAAGGCTGCAACTTCGAGAAAACAGTGGAGGCGTCTCAGTACTAGAGTTGCCGCGTAATCAAGCAATTCCACGTCTAGGTGTATAACCAAAGAGTTAAAAAAATACAGACCCTAGGGGCAGGAGAAACCGGTCAGCGGTTAAGAGCACTGACAGAGGTCCTGAGTTCAATTTCCAACTACCACATGGTGGCTCACAACCATCTCTAATAGGATCTGGTGCCCTCTTCTGGCGGGCAGGCACACATGCAGGCAGCACTCATACATTAAAACTATATAAATAATTTTTTTTAAAGAAAATACCTTTATAACTTATTTGTACATCATAATAGCTAACTAGGAGCAACCCAAGTGAGCATTCACATGGAAATGGAATATTATTCAGTGTTTTATTTTGTTTCCAAGACAAGATCTCACTATTAGCCCTTGCTGACCTGGAACTCACTGTGCAGACCAGGCTGGTTTTGAACTCTCGGAGATCTGCCTGCCTCTACCTCTCAAGTGCTGGAATAAAAGGCATGTGCCACGATGCCAAGGGATATAATGCGGTTTTGTTTTTGTGGCGTTAAGGCCTGGAAGAGTCTGGCAAAGTGTTCTACCACTGAGCTATATCTGCACAGTCTGTTGTTAAGCCTGAAAAAGAAAATGAAGTCTCATTTGGCAGTACACACCTACAAGCCCTAGTATTAAGGAGTGAAGGCAGATAGCCAGGCAATCATAACACACACCTTTAATTCCAGTACTCAGGAGGCAGAGGCAAGCTGATCTCTGAATTCAAGTTCAGCCTGAGCTACAGAGAGAGTTCCAGGACAGCGAGGGCTACATAATGAGACCCTGTCTTTGGGTGAAAAGAAGAAGGAAGGAAGAAGCAAAGGCAAAGCTGGCCTTGGTGGGGCATGCTATTAATCTCAGCTCTTGGGAGGCAGAGGCATGCCGTCCCTGAAAAGAGTTCGAGGCCAGCCTGGTCTTTATAGTGAGTTCCAGGACAGTCAGGGCTGTATAGAGAGAGACCCTGTCTCAGAAGAAGAAGAGGAAGAGGAAAAGAAAGAATAAAGTTTTCTTAATATATAATATGATGTAGAGTTATGCTAAATAATATGAAACAGTCACAAAAGGGCAAGCAAATGACCCACCCCACTTGCATGAACTATCTAGAACAGACAAATATTTTGTGGGACAGGACTTCATGTAGCCTATGATGCCCTCCAACTCACTGTGTGTAGCTGAAGATGGCCTTAAACGTCTTATCCTCCTGCCTCCACTTCCCAAACAATTTAGCATGCATGTGCCAACAAGCCAAATTTTATAGAATGCTAGGGATTGAGCCCAGGGCTTTGTGTGTGCTAAACAAGTGCTCAACCAATTAAACTACATCCCAGCCAAAAAGCAGGCCAAAAAAAAAAAAAAAAAAAAAACTGAGAAAGTAGATTAAATCTGTTACCTTGTTATGCTGGATAGATTTCTGTCAGCCTGACCCTGACACAGCTAAAATCATCTGAAAGGAGGATGTCAATTAAGACAGTGCCCCCTTAAGATCAGGTTGTAAACAAACCTGTAAGGCATTTTCTTAATTAGTAATTAATGGGGGGAGGGCCCAGCCCATTGTGGGTGATGCCATCCTTGGACTGGTGGCCTTAAATTCTATTAGAAAGCCTGCTGAGGGCAGCAATAGGATATCCTGGAGGAGCCCTAGTGAAGGCCTAGCATCAATAGGGTAGTAGAAACCTGAGACCTCCAAACAAACCAATGACTTTTTGTTTGCTTGTTTGTTTGTTTGTTTTTTGAGACAGGGTTTCTCTGTGTCACAGCCTTGACTGTCCTAGAACTCACTTTATAGACCAGGCTGGCCTCAAATTCACAGAGATCTGCCTGCCTCTGACTCCTGAATGCTGGGATTAACAGTGTGTGCCTCCACCATCCAGCCCCCAATGACTCTTTGAAATGAACGCTTGCAAGTAAAGATAAATGGACAAAGGGGTTCACGGAATGAACCACTGTGTCCCACTGCAGCTTCCATGACAAGATTTTAAGTTTTTCCCTTTTTAAATTTTTTCTAATTTTATCCGGGCAGGGTGCAGAGGTGCAGGGTGGGTGCGAAGGCATGGGGAAATGAATGGGGTTAAGGTACATGATGTAAAAGAACCATAAAATCTTTTTTTTTTAAGTAGAGCCTGCTGAGCAAGCCAGTAAGCAGCACTTCTCCATGGTCTCTGCATCAGTTCCTGCCCTATTTGAGTTCCTGTCCTGACTTCTTTTAATGATAGACTGTGATGTGGAAGTATAAACCAAATAAACCCTTTCCTCCCCAACTTGTTTTGGGTCATGGTGTTTCATCACAGCAATAGGAACCCTAACTAGGATGAGTGGTGTGGTGGTTTGAATGAGAATGTCCTCCATGGGCTCATAGATTTGAATACTTGGTCCCTAGTTGGTAGAACTGTTAGGGAAGGATTCGGGGGTGTGATCTTGGAAGAGGTGTGCCACTAGGGCCAGCTTTGAAGTTTCAAAAGACTCAGGATTCCCAGTGTTCACTCAGCCTCATTGTAGATCAAGGTGTGAGCTCTTAGCTGTCCTTCGCAATCATGGATGCTACCCCTCTGAAACCATAAGCCAAATTAAACGTGTTCTATTATAAATCACCATTGAAGGGGCTCTAGCCAGTCCAAGCACGGCAAACATGGTTCTGGCAGGCCTTGCCCTTCTCCCACATTCCCTCTGCCTTACTAAAAAGCATTAGATTACATTCCTAAAGCTAACCAGCCACCAAGGACTAGTCCCTTATTTGGTCACTTCCTCCTCTGGAAACTGACTACCAAAGTCACGCTTCTAATGAAGCACCTACTCACATATGCAAGGACATCAAAGTATTGAAGTCCAGAAATCATAAGCCCCCTTTGGTTCACCTAATAAACATGTCCAATTAAAATTCAACACCTCATCCTAACACGAGGTTTTTACTTTTATAAACCACCATTTGCCTGTGACCACACGCCTATCTCCTTTCTATCCAGGGGCAATCCTTTGCCCCCCCCCCCCCAGGACAAATATCCCTTACCCCTCTTCTTTGTCCCTTTCCCTTCTCCCTTGCCCTCTGTCCCCTGTATTTGTCTCTTATTCCCTGCCCTCTGTCCCTCTCGGGCAAATAAATCCCCTTTTGTTGTGCCCAGACCCTCTACCCCCAGAGAGACAACCAGAATCTGAGGGTTGGATGCAAGCGCAAAGTTTATTCCAAAGTGTGATGCGAGACAGGCACAGAACTCATCCCGCACTGTCAACACAGTGAGGATGGGAGGACTCCCCTCTTAGGGTTGCAGGAACTTTTATAGGCAAAACTCAGGGGACCGCTGGTTTTCACCTAATTTGCATACTCAGACCTAATTGACAACAGCAAGCAGTTACAAAAAGGAGTTACAAAGAGGCATGAACAAAAAAGAGTTACAAAAAAGCGCAAAATTAAAAAAGACTGATGTCATTATGCAAATGAAGTATGAATATGAGCATGGCTTTGATTGGCTGGTTCCAGTCTGTCCTTGGGGCATGTAAATGAAGCATAATATGAACATGTTTCTGAATGGCCAATTTCTGGCTATTCTTGTGGCAGCAGTATCCCAGCTGTTATCAGTCTCTGCCAGATGGCCCTTGTCACGTACTCTCTGTTTTTCTCCTTGAAGTGTTTTTCATCTTAGCCTAAGTAATATGGTCAATTTAAGCCAAAGCAATAGGTCATTTTGACCTCTTTGTTTTTATTTCTCTCATTTTGTGCTGAGGAGTTGATCTTGGGGGTCCTGAGCTGATACCTGTCCCTTTGGCCTTGACCATGGTGTTTTATCATACTAGAAAAGTAAGGCAAGTAGCATCTGCCTTTAATCCAGCGCTCTGGAGGCAGAGGCAGACAGACCTCTGTGAGGTCTGGGCCAGCATAGTCTATGTAGAGAATTCCGGGCTAATCAGGACTACAGAGTGAAAGGGTCTCACAAAAAGAAAGAAAAAGAAGAAAGAAAAAGATCAGACAGGCTATTGCTTTGGGGTCGGGAGAGAACAAGGGATTTCTTAAAAGAATACAGAGTTTCTGTTCCGAAGGATAAAATGTTTTGGAGACACTGGTGATGGTTACACAACATTCTGAGATAATGTCCCAGAATTGTATCGATTTGGAAGCAGCTAAAACTGCAACTTTTCCCTTACATAATAGTTTGCTACAATTTAACAAAAAACCTTGGGCTTGGTGGCTCAAGACTAGGATTTCAGGACTCAGGAAGTGAAGACTAGAGAAAATTAGCTACAGAGGGAGAGAGAAAGAGAAAGACAGACAGACAAAGACAGGCAATCTTGGCAGCTACACTCAGACACAAGAAACAAAACAAAACAAAACAAAACAAAACAAAACAAAACAAAACAAAACAAAACAAAAAACACTCCCTCCCCCTCAAAAAATATCTTTGGAAAAGTGGAAGAGAAGACCCTTGCTCTGATAATGCGAAGGGAAGTGGCTTCTACACAGAAAGGGTGTCCGCATAGAGAAAAGGCAGAAATGTCCAGCCAACTGGTTTGTTGGGAAACACTGGGGGGTTGTTTGTTCACTGAATTTTGAATTTTGTCGGTATGGGTGTTTGTCCTCTGTTTATGTATTTGCATCACATGCATGTGTGATGCTCAGTGAGGTCAGAGGAGTATTGGGGCGTCTGGGAGTGAGTTGCAGCAATTGTGGGCTGCCATGTGGGCGCTAGAAATTGAACACTGGTCTTCTAGGAAAGCAGCTGGTGCTCTTAACCGCTGGCCATCTCTGCTGCCCAAAATAGTGGTTTTTAAAGGCCCCGGCTGTGAGAAACTCCTGCCCTTACATATCCAGAAGCTAATACTCCAGGCAGGTAAAATAGTCACACTCTTCTCATATAGCCTTCTTCCCGAATTCCCATCCTCTTCCCAAATTCCCATCCTATGGGTTCAGGATGCAAAGCCTTTTTCTAATGAATATTCTGTAGTTCGAGATTTCTCCCTTTTCTAATCATGGGCTCCGCCACATAGCAGACTGCCTGCAACTTTCCAACTCTCAGAGTTCTGAGATAAGCGGGTACCTGTCACCAGTGGGCAGCAGAGGGGGCATCCTGCCCATCTGTGATGAGCCATAAGCTCACCTCATAGATTTCCTAGTAACCCGGCTACCACAGACCAGCACAATAATAAAGGAGATTTCTTCAGGCTGACTACAGGAATTTGGTTCTGCAGCAAATATAAAAACTGCAGGGAGGCCGGGCGGTTGGGAGGCAGAGGCAGGCGGATCTCTGTGAGTTAGAGTCTGGTCTACAAGAGCTAGTTCCAGGACAGGCTCCAAAACCATAGAGAAACCCTGTCTCAAACAAACAAACAAACAAACAAAAACCCAAACAATAACAACAACAAAAAAAAAACCCTGCAGGGAGTGGGAAATGTTCTAGTTAAACATAAACATTGTTGGAGGGGCTGGAGAGATAGCTCAGAGGTAAAGAACATTGACTGCTCTTCCAGAGGTCCTGAGTTCAATCCCCAGCAACCACATGGTAGCTCACAACCATCTACTATGAGATCTAGTGCCCTTTTCTGGTGTTCAGGCAAAATACGCAGACAGAATACTGTATAAATAATAAATAAATAATAAAAAAACATAAACATTGTTTTCTCCAAAGCAATTAAATACATGTTGGAAATTTCCGCTCTGATTTCACTCCCCCATTCTAAACCCCAGCCTTTCTGCCCAAGCAGCAGCTCTTCTCCCGAAATTGCTCAAAACAGGGCCAACAGCGTATTTATGTTCCCTAGAACTGCCTATGCCCTAGAGTTGCCTATGCCTTAGAGTTGCCTATGCCCTAGAGTTGCCTATGCCTTAGAGTTGCCTATTCCCTGGAGTTGCCTATGCCTTAGAGTTGCCTATGCCCTAGAGTTGCCTATTCCCTGGAGTTGCCTATGCCCTAGAGTTGCCTATTCCCTGGAGTTGCCTATGCCCTAGAGTTGCCATGTGATTTCTCCACCCTGCTCCCCTCCCCACCCCCCTACGCTTTGCTTATTAAACCTGGGCTTTTTATTCGGTCTGATCTGGCTTATTGTATCGGTGGAGAAATCCATTACCAGGGGTTCAAAATACTTAACAATATCTTCAGCAAAATAACTAAAAATGTATAGAGGGCAAGCAAGATGACTCAGTGGGTACAGTGCTTACTGTCGAGCCTGGTGGCCTCAGTTCAGCCCCTAGAATTTGCCTGGTGGAAGGAGAAACTGATTCCATAAAGATGTCCTCTGGCAGCCCAGGATGTAGAGCTGGCTGTTCCCGACAGCGCTCCTGACACTGAGTTGGGTGGGGTAGAGAGTAGGGGGCAGTAGTCGGCGGTGGTGGGAGAAGGAGGAGGCGGCAGCGAATCACTTATAAATGGCACCCAAGCAGGACCTGAAGCCCAAATTCCAGGAGGGCGAGCAAGTGCTGTGCTTTCATGGGCCCCTTTTCTATGAAGCAAAGTGTGTAAAGGTTGCCATAAAGGACAAACAAGTGAAATACTTTATCTATTACAGTGATTGGAACAAAAATTGGGATGAATGGGTTCCAGAAAGCAGAGTACTCAAATATGTGGACACCAATTTGCAAAAACAGCGAGAGCTTCAAAAGGCCAATCAGGAACAATATGCAGATGGCAAGATGAGAGGGGCTGCTCCAGGAAAGAAGACATCTGGTCTGCAGCAGAAAAAAATGTTGAAGTGAAAACAAAGACGAACAAGCAGAAAACACCTGGAAATGGAGATGGTAGCCGTACCAGTGAGACACCTCAGCCTCCTAGGAAGAAGAGAGCCCGGGTAGATCCTACAGTTGAAAATGAAGAAACATTCATGAACAGAGTGGAAGTTAAAATAAAGATTCCGGAAGAGCTGAAACCATGGCTTGTTGATGACTGGGACTTGATCACCAGACAAAAGCAGCTTTTTTATCTTCCCGCTAAGAAGAATGTGGATTCCATTTTGGAGGATTATGCAAATTATAAGAAATCTCGAGGAAATACAGATAATAAGGAGTATGCCATCAATGAGGTTGTAGCAGGGATAAAGGAGTACTTCAGTGTAATGCTGGGCACTCAGATGCTCTACAAATTTGAGAGACCACAGTATGCTGAAATTCTTGCAGATCATCCTGATGCACCCATGTCCCATGGTGACCATCTGCCATATGTGTGAAGCCACAGCTTGCCTTCTGAGCACAGAACTGGAACAATGTCTCGGGAAATAGAGATGAACCACTTCTGCGGAGCCCTGCCCAAATTACTAACTCACAGAATTAGAGGCACATTTTGGATGTTGTTTGTTGGTTGGTTGGTTTTTCAATTCCCAGCACCCACAGAGCTGCTCATAATCCTCTGCAAATCCAGTCCCAGTGATCTGATGCCCTCTTCCAGCCTCCATGGGCACTGCATGGCAAAAACACCCATATGCATAAAAATAAAGGTCAAAAAATTAATTTAAAGGGCTGGAGAGATGGCTCAGTGGTTAAGAGCATTGCCTGCTATTCCAAAGGTCCTGAGTTCAATTCCCAGCAACCACATGGTGGCTCACAACCATCTGTAAGGAGGTCTGGTGCCCTCTTCTGACCTGCAGACAAACATGCAGACATATTAATATATACATAATAAATAAATAAATATTAAATTTAAAAAATTAAAAACGCTTTCAAATTGGCCAACCCTGTGCTCAGCAAGCTCACCACCACTGAGCCGCATCCCTGGGCCTAACAAGTTCAACCTTCACGACATTCCTATCAGGCACAGAGCTGGAGCCAATGCCTGAAGCCAGCACTTCAATTAGAATGCAGGCCAGGTCTAGCAGTGGGGGAGCATGCCTTTAGTCCTAGCACTTGGGAGTCAGAGGCAGGAGGATCTATGTGAGTCTGAGGCCAGCCTGGTCTACAGAGAGTTCCAGGACAGCCAGGAGACAGAGAAACCCTGTCTTGAAAAACCAGGGCACTGGGTGGGGAGTTGGGGGAGAGAGGGAGTGTCTAATGCCTCCTCCATGGACTCAGCCTGCACTCAGGTTGGGAAGTTTTCCCTTCCACTTCCAGGATGTGGTTCTTCCTCAGCTCCCCTTCCTGGCCTCCTGGCCGGGCATGTCTGGCTGCAGTGGAAAAGGTCCTCTATACCTCCTGTAGAGAGGAGAGCCAGAAGTGACTGAAAGAAGCCTCTACTACTGCCAAGCTTCTTAGACCCACAGAGCCACTCCTGACCTCAGGTTTGCTTGTTTTGTTATGCGTTCCCTCCTTTCAGATTAGGTAAAACTAGACCCAGGAAGGCTTCAGCCCCGTGTTTCTGGGACAGTGACTTTCTCAGGAGCCCTGCCAGAGATTGCTTGCTCTACGCGTACCTGTGCTTTGCAGGCCCAGCCCATGACGTGGATTTTTGCTATTGAAGTAATTCAGACAAGATGGCTTGTGCAGTATAGCAGGGCCACCTCTAGCAACTGCTGTGTCAAGTCACACCCTGGGCTTCCAGTCACCTTGGGTCCACACAACCTATACACATTCTCCTTTTCTCTCAAAAACAAACAAAAAACAAACAAACATACAAAAAACAAATTCTTGCCAAGCTGGGCAGAGGTAGCTCAAGTCTTTATCCTAGCACTCTGGAGGCAGAGGCAGGTGGATCTGAGTTCAAGGCCAGCCTCGTGTATATATGTGTGTGTGTGTGTGTGTGTCTGTGTCTGTGTGTCTGTGTGTGTGTGTGTGTGTGTCTGTGTGTGTTTAGTGAGTTTCAGAATAGACAGGACTACACAGCGAATCCCAATCTCAAAAAACAAAAAGCAAACAAACAACAACAAAATAAACTCACCAAACAGACACCTTTCCTCTTTGGAGAATTTCTGATTTAGGTTGAATTTGACACCCCTGACCATGTGACAGAGCATTCCACCCGGCTCCTGGGGAACAGGATGGTGTGAACTTGTCAGTATTTTGTGAGGGCAGAAACAGGTGGTATAGCTCCCCAGTGTCACCCTCAGCTACCTAAAGAGTTCCCTTGGACTTTTAGGGACCTCAACTTAGCCCAAATGGGGATTTGTACTGTTGATGCATTAAAGAATTTTAGGACTAGCCAATATGTAGCAGAGGTGGGGTATAATAAACATTTTTTCTGTCCAGGACCTCACTCTGTAAACCAGGCTGGTCTCAAACTCACAGAGATCCACCTGTCTCTGTCTCCAGAGTGCTGGGATTAAAGGCGTGCACCACCACCGTGTGGCATAAATATTTTTTTTAAAAAAATATTTTTTAATATAGGCTTAAGCACCAGAATTAACAGAAAGAGGGGTGCTCAAGGAGAGCATGCATGTGAGGGTCTGAAGGAAGAATCAGTCAAAGACACTGCAGTATGGGCGCAGGCCCTCAAGGGCTAGCTGTACCTGACAGTTTTACAATAATCATATTGGATTTGAGTGGGATTTGAAATTTTCTTCAAAAAGTTGCTAAGAAGCAGGGTGGTGGTGGTGCACGCCTTTAATTCCAGCACTCAGGAGGCAGAGGAAGGTGGATCTGTGTGTTCAAGGCCAGCCTGGTCTACAGAGTAAATTCCAGGACAATCAGGGACACAAAAAAAAAAAAAAAAAAAAAAAAAAAAAAAAAAAAAAAGTTGCTAAGAAACCTAAATAAGGCCACCAGGTGGTTCTTTGTGCCCACAGATCACTCTGCAAACCAGAAATGTTAAACACACAGGGGCCTCTTCTCAATGGAGAAGGTTAAATACTTGTTTTCCCACCTAGAAGGCTGGGACTGGGTTTTGTTAATGACCTGGTGACGTTTTTGCTCTCTGAAGGGGCAGACTTCACCCACCTTTTGCTGTAGAAGCAGACCTCACTCAAATTCCTCAGAAAAGCTTTCCCAGACTCTTCCCTCCCTAGCCCATTCGCCATCCTTAAGGGAGAAGTCACACGTTCTCTACAGCCTCTAACTTCCATGCTATTGACCAAGTTTAAGGTGTGGAGTCATACCTTAAACTTTATTGTGTATCTAGAATTGGACTGATTGCTTCCTGAAAATCTTTTCCCAAACTGTACCATTTGGAAGATTTGTTTATTATGTATACAGTGTTCTGCCTGTCTGTCAGAAGAGGGCACATATCCTATTTTAGATGGTTGTGAGCCACCATGTGGTTGCTGGGAATTGACCTCAGGACCTCTGGAAGAGCAGCCAGTGCTTTTAACTTCTGAGCCATCTTTCCAGACTCCTGTACTGTGTTTTAAATATGCTGACAATGAACTCCCTGGCATTAGACTCCCCAAAGTCTCATCCAGGCTGACGAAATCAATCTGCATGGGGTTTTCATTCTCATTTCTTCTAGCGGTTAACTCTCCTTGTCTGACTCCTGCAGGGTGGCCCTCAACAACTAACACCGAAAGGATAGAGGCCCTGACCAAAGTCATACGGACGCAGGCCTTAGACCCGGCAGTGCTGCTGTAACATAAAGTATCTATGTATGAGAATGTTATCTCTAGGTCAGCAGCCTTTACCGCAATGTTCATTATGCTAGATCCTGCTTCTCAGCTGGTAAGAGGTTTCAATCCAACTCCAGATAAGGGGTCCTTTCCCTTCCCATGTCCCCATAATGTTCTGCCTCAGCCTTCCACCTGCTGAGTCCCAGGCCTCATAGATTATCAGTTGCTGAAAAACAAGTCCTACTCCCAAAGCAGAGTCTGGCAGAAAGACCTAAGAGAAAGTCCGGGGTGGGGGGTGGAGACACAGGGCACTATGTCCTTTCAACCCATCCCATTGGCACTGGGACCTGATCCTTGCAAAAGAAGTAAGACAGAAGGATGTGCCAGGAATGGGCACCTACAGATGGGCCCCGCAAGAACCCCCTTCAACCTCACTGCCTGACTCCAGCAGGCAAGCAGCTGGTCACTTTCCCTGCTTCCTTCCCTCAACACCCTGGGTCCTTTTGCAGTCTTTCTCGACCCATCTGAAGCGACACCCTCGCAGCGTCCTCTCTGCATTGGCCTATCCCACTGCTCCCATTGACTCTGTCTGCTCCGCTTCGCTTCAGGCACACAGTACTGCCTAGGGACCCAGTTAAGGGCAGGAGGAGAAGCCAAGGTGATGCCTCCCTTCCTCAGGGCCTCCAGGAGGCTAAACCAAAAGCCTGGGAACAAGAGAGAATCACCTCCCCCACCTTCTCCCTCACAATTCCTAGGTCCCCAGGTCGATGCGCCTTGACCATGCTCCTTACTCCCCACCCCAATGCTGACCACCAGACTAGTCCTGTGTACCTCTTGTCGTGTGTTCCACAGCCTGTCCCTGCTCCGCGACCAGGGTTGTTGGTCCCTGAGGTTCACTGTTATTGGCCCAGTGCCCATCCTGACAGACTGCAGCTGTGGAATAAGCTTACTTTTCTTTGCACAACCCTATATGGACTCGCCTCACCTAAATGACCCTTTGCCTACTCTCCTCAGAATCCTGATCCAAGGCTCCTAGGCCCCTGTCACACTTCAACCCCAAAGGCTTGCCCGGCTCTGAAATAAAAAAGCCTATCCAGCTCTCGCCCAGGGTAGCCACAGTCAACCCCCATTGCCTCCTGAACCTCATTACCTAATCAGAAGGAGGAAGTCTGGGAGTTGCAGCAATGTGTTTCAGACTCCTTGACCCTCAAGAGGAACTAGGGGCCCTCAGCCTGTTTTGTTCTCCCTGTGGATGGCACCTACCTGGCCTCCATGTTTCAGATAGTCCTGTCTCCCCAAACACTGATCTTCTAAAAAAAAGTAAAGCAGGGACCAGCAAGGTGGTTCAGTGAACAAAGGCCTCTATTCCCAAGCCTGAGGACGTGACTTTGATCCCCACGGCCGACTCTGGAAGGTTGTCCTCTAATCTCAACAAACTCCCTGTAGTTCCTGTGTGCAGGCATGCACGTGCATGATGAACACAAAATACGTCAAGGTCAAGAGGGATACAATTTGTTGTTGCTGCTGCTGCTGCTGCTGTTATTGAGTCAGGGTTTCTTTGTAGCATTGGAGCCTGTCCTGGATCTCATTTTGTACACCAGGCTGGCCTCCAACTCACAGAGATCCACTGTCTCTGCCTTTTGAGTGCTAGGATTAAAGGTGAGTGCCACCTTTGCACAGCTTTTAATACATTTTTAAAACTAAATATTAAAACAAAAGTAAAGCAACCAGGCAGTGGTGGCACACACTTTTAACCCCAGCACTCAGAAGGCAGAGGTAGGAGGATCTCCGTGAGCTCGAGGCCAGCCTGGTCTACAGAGCAAGTTCTAGGACAGGCTGCAAAGCTACACAGAGAAATCATGTCAAAAAAAGAAAGAAAGAAAGAAAGAAAGAAAGAAAGAAAGAAAGAAAGAAAGAAAGAAAGAAAGAAAGAAAGAAAGAAAAGCACAGTTCATTACATCCTGCTGAAAACCCACAATATAAAGACTGCTTTGCACTCAAAAAGTCACTTCCAGCTGGGTGTGGTGGCTCACTTATTTAATCCCAGTACTCAGGCAATAGTGGCAGGAGGATCTAGTTTGAGGCCAACCTGATCTACATAGTGAGTTCTAGGACAGCCAGGACTACACAAAAAGACCCTGTCTCAAAGAGCACAAACAGAGACTGCTTCCCACTGTCCCTGGGCTAGAGCTGGCCCTCCTGGAGAAGATGGAAATAGGGAGGAAGAGTGGGCTGGGCTCATGAGGGCTGGGGTTGCTTGGAAGAACCAGGGGGAGACTGAAGACCTGGCAGGTCAGATGAAGTCCCTTCCTGCAGTGGGCAGCCCTGGCCTGACACAAGTCCCACTGATAGACTCAAACACATGCACTATGCAACTGTGTACCCATAAACACAAATGCATCTATACTTACAGATGTACATGCGTGCACATGCTCATATGGAAGCATGAACACATAAACTAACACATAAACCACATGAGCAAGTGAACATGTACGTGCTCATATAACACACACAGATATAAACGCATATACATGCAACATACACAGACTGCTTGAGTTTGCTTCCTGTTGCTGAATAAAGCACTCTAACCAGGGGAAGGAAAGGGTTCTTTGGCTGCTATTTGACAGTTCATCGTTGCGGGAAGTCAGCACAGGAACTCAGGCAGGAACCTGTAGCAAATACCATGGAGGAACGCTGCTCGCTGGCTTGTTCCCTGGCTCACTCCCTGGCCCATACTCCCACAGGTTATTTAAGGGTTGTCTGTTTGACTCTTTAAAATGCTGCCCTGGGGACTGGAGAGACAATTCTTGCTCTTGCTGCTCTTGTAGGGGACTGGGGCTCAGTTCCCAGCACCCATATATGGTGCACGTGCATACAGTCAGACAAAACACTTACAAACATAAAATAAAAAATTTTAAATCTAAAGAAAAGATTTGAAAAGCTCCCATGAACATTGGTGTATACATATCTGTTAAACCTCTTGTTTGATCTTCAAGCAAATGCTTCCACTACTGACAACCACAGCCAAAGACTGCAGCCCTCTTCACTAACGTCTTAGTTTTGATGTGCACCTAAAACTCCAATCACTAGGTCACCTGGTAACTAAGCATACACCTGTTTGAAAAACCTGCCAATGTATTCCAAACCAGCTCCACTGCACTTTGCACTCTCTGCCTGCCAGACACCCAAATTTGTTTCTCTACATTCTCACTAGTAGTTTCTTTGGACGAAAGCCAGCCTAGTGGCCTTAATGCTCCCTAGTTTTGATTTGCATTTCCCTGATAACTAATGAACTGCCTGATGGGCAATCTGCACAGTTGTGTATTCCCTAAAGATGTCTGTTCAGATCTCTAACAACGGCTCAGATGTTTAAGAAAGAAAAAGTGCCAGGACAACAGGAAAGGGAAGCTCCCAGTTACTGAGAATGGAGGCCTTTCCCTTGCCCCGGGGGGCTCCTACATGTGGAGGAGGTGGGGCAGAGGCATTTCCCATGCCCAGGGTGGGTTCCCCTGATGAGAAAGAGGCTGGGCCAAACTGTTGTTCCTCTGTTCCCAGAGGGAGGGTTCC
Source organism: Alexandromys fortis (assembly GCF_014885135.2). NCBI lineage: Eukaryota > Metazoa > Chordata > Mammalia > Rodentia > Cricetidae > Alexandromys > Alexandromys fortis. The sequence continues at coordinate 1,541,353 of NW_026067930.1, read as the reverse complement.
AGCTACATTGGGGCTGCAGCTTCAGAGATTCCCTGAGACCTCTCCCTGGTCTCCAGCACATCCTCACTTCCCTTGGTGGGACCAGACACTTCAGTGGAGGTGAAGATCTGAAGATCCGAGGTGAGCCACCCTGCTACTCAGCCTCCTAGAATTCGGCTGCCCCTTTTCTGCTTGGTCGGCTCTATGGCCTCGAAGTCTGTTTGTTGGGTCAGGGATGAAGCCCTTCCCAGAAGCCCCACTATACCAGGCAGCCTGAGCGCACCCTCCCCTCCAGGGCCTAGCCTCTATGAAAGCCACCCACTAGCCCTTAGGGTGGGACCAGCCTGGTTTGGGCTTGAAGGTGGCAAAAACTCTCCATGTTTCTGGGACTCATGCTGATCCCCTGGCCAACAAGACCTTCCCTTCCCCCTCAAGTGTCTTCTTGGCTCACTCTCCAACATCAGCAGGCCCCAGAAACCCAGTTTTCTAGGGTAGGACTGATCCTCCACACTGCACTGTTTGTCTGTCTGTCCTGGACCTCTTTTGACCTCTGACCAGGAAGGTTCCTCCAGGACATTTGGCTCATGAAGTTGTGCATAAAAGAGAGGAAGCCACTGAGGTCCGGAACACTGACTTTGCTGTGGGCTCCTGTGCCCCAAGTATCCCAGAAGTGGAGGCTTGTGTTCTCTCCCCAGCCTTGGTCCTCAGTCAAGGAGGGCAACAAGGTGCCCTAGACCTTAACAGGTGGCCGAGGGCTACACACAGGAATTGATAATGTGGATAGTATAGGCCTGCTGTAGGCTGCCTCCTCTTCTCTCCCTTGCTCCTGGCTCCAGGGAGAGACAGACAAGGGGGCCACAAACTGAACGCTGTGTCTGTGTTGGTATAGTGGTGAGCCAGAACGACCCAGGACCAGTAAGGCAAGGCCACTTTGAAGGGATGGCGTTCCCAAGTGCTGGAGGCAGCTAAGTATGGACCCATCTCTCTGCCCTCAGGATCATGCCATCGGTCTTTGTGGAAGTGGTTAGGAGCGTGCTCAAAGAGGTGTACCTCAGAGGAGAGCTCATCCCAGTGGACAGCCTTGGCAACTCTACCAGCTTCAGGCCCTATAGCCTCTTGACCAAGAAACTCTCAAGCTCGTGGTTCTGGAAATCCCGTTATAGGTGTGTCAACCTGTCAATCAAGGACATCCTGGAACCCAATGCTCCAGAACCAGGTATCTCTCTCCCTGCCCCCTTCTTCACCATCCTGAGCCTCCAGGTTGACTAGAAGGGAGTGGGCTAAACCCAGCCTGCCTTATTACTGGGATCTACAGTTCTGCCCCTCTGGGCCTGTTACCAGAGGAGGGAGTCCTTTAAATGACCCACTGCTGCAGAGGAGGCAAGACGGAGGCTAATGTGATATGACCTTGTAGCCGGTCTTCCTTCAGAACCAGAATGCTGTGATCACTTCGGGATCTCTGTTGTTGTTGATGGGAATATCCAGGGCCGGATGGCACTGGCAGGCAAAGGATATGGAGAGATTTCTGGTGCAGCTGCAGTGTCTAACAGTTGCAATGTCTCCGTGAACGTGAGAATACTGCGTGTGGCTCAGAACACCTGGGATGTCCTGCAACATGAGAGGTGAGCCCCTTGAAGTAATGGAAGCTCTCTGACCTTGAGCGCCATGCTCTTGGGCCAGTCTGTTGGCTACTGGGCATCTGGAGGGTTCTGTTCTGAAACATTATCTCTTGGCACTGAGCACAGGAAGTCCCAGAGGATGGGAGCACTATAAACAATGGCAGGTTGGGAAGGAGGTCACTTGAGCCAGTAAACTTCAGTTGCCAGGTCTGTATCCTGAGAATCATAATATCTCGGCAGGGCCCAAAGCCTTGGAATCAGGCTGAGCTGCTATGAGAGAAAAGTGAAGTGGACTTGGATTTATGAATTGGAAAGAACAGAGTCTCTCCATAGGCACATGGGTTCCCTGCCCCCTGTTTGCCTTTGTCATACTCACACAACCTTCTAGACACTGGTGGGAACATCCTGGGAAGGTCTAGTATCCACAGACTCCTGGACTCTGCAGTCTTTTCATCACACCTGTCATCGGGGTGGTATGAAGGATGCTAGTCTATGGTGGGCAAGCCCCAGCAATCTCTCTGTAGGTGCCTGCGGCAGCCGGAACACAGAATCCTGCAACAGCTTCGGAGCCGTGGAGACGATGTATTTGTGGTGACAGAGGTGCTGCAGACAGAGGAGGAGGTGCAGGTCACCCAGATCCAGAGCAAAAAGGGCTTAGGCCAGTTTGCAGTGCCTGGAGCTTTCTTGAAGGTATGTGCTAGCCTTAGCCCTTCTCTGGCCTCACTTGAGCACATAGAAATGGCAGGAATCTAAGAACCAGGGAGCAGGATCCCATGTAGAAGCTGGTCTAGGCTCTTCTAAGACCCTTCCAGAAACAACCTACAGCTTCACAGGCCCAGTAAGCTACAACAGCTAAAGCCTGGAGTGGCCACCACCAGTGGCGATCTGTCACCAGCACTCACCCACAGTCATTGAGTTACTCTACATCCCTGAGCCTATGTCCATCCTTCAGGGTGAAGGCGGGGGCCAGCTAAGCCGGAAGAAGATGGTGACCATTCCTGCAGGCAGCGTCCTTGCATTCCGGGTCACCAAGTTGCTCATTGACCCTACATGGGGTGAGTGTTGAGGGCCTGTCTCTAGAACCCAGACTGTGTGTCAGAGAAGCAGAAAATCTGGGAGGCTTCAGCCAGCCAGGAGATGCTGTGTCATCGGGCTGCATGATCTCCCAGACAGGGTGGTCAGGCGTGCCAGGGACTGATATGTGGGTGATAGGGGCAGTCCCTCACGAGGTCCCAGGATCCCTGTGGATGAGGGAGTTGGTAATGTTTTTTTTTTTCCTGCTTCCAGACATCCTTCTCTTCCCTGATGAAAAGAAGAGGACCTTTGAGCTGCCCCCATCAAGTGAGGCCCCAGACGCTCTGGCCCTACACATCCCTTAGCTATGAGGTGGTCAGTCTCCTATGGAGATGGACAGTCCCCCATTCCCCCCGACTCACATACACAATGGGTAATGTTGCTGGGCCTGTTTAGACTTTCATCTGCCCTGGGCTGCAAATAGTAGGGAAAGGATAGAATTGGGAGGGCCCAGGGAAAATCTCAGCCTTCTGGCATTTGTAAGTGATCACTAGGACCCAACACAAAACAGTGCTTCCCCTTTCTCCCATCCTCATGTCTTACAGAGTATGACCAGAGACAGCGTTCCTTTAGCCTGCTTGCTATACTACAACCTAAGCATTTGGAACCTATGGAAGTTTATGCGCAGTGTCGACATGTCGACCCTGAGGCTCCACAGCTTGCGAATCAGATCTCTAGATTTGACCCACCTACCCAGGGTTCCCCAAGACCTCATAGGTATAAGTTGGGAGAGCCCTTTGTCCCTCCAGATGAAATCAATGAGGAACAGGTGGTCAGAAAAGACTTCCAAGGCCTGCATGCAGAAGTGAAGGCTGGATGCACACAACTGGGGGACTTAGAAATGGAGTTAAGACAACAGCTGCTAATGGACATTGGGAGGATTTTACATGACCAGCCCAACATGGAAACCCTGGAGGCCTCAGTGAGTGAGCGGGTTGAAGGTGGGCAGGGCCTGCCCAAGCCTGCACAGCCTCACTTACCTAAACTGTGCCTCAGCTGGAACAGGCCCTGTGCATTGGTGAAGAGGTGGAACCTCTGGATGGCCCAGCAGGTAGCATCCTCAAGTGTCTGATGCTTTCCTCTGGAAAATTGATGCTGGAATTCGCTGCCTCCATCTTCTACCTGTTGGGAGCACTGACTGGTGAGCGGTCAACTGGGGGACAGGAAAGGATGATGGGTGCCATATTGGGCATTCCAGAGCCTTCTTAGCAGCCCCCATCTCTCCCCAGTGCTGAGTGAAACCCAGCAACAGCTGCTGGCTAACACTCTGGAGACAATGGTGCTGTCCAAGCAGCTTTAGTTGGTTAGAGGACATGGCATGGGGGATGCCATGGGGCCCTGGGTACTTCCTGAAAGGTTGACAGGATCCAATCCTGCAACCCAGGGGCTCAGGCTGCAGTTCCTCCATCTACAACCTCTTTCTGTCCCTTGCCGATAGGTGGAGCATATCCTGGAAAAGAGCTCCCCATGGCAGAAGCAGAGCTCTGTGGTCCTACCCTCCAGACTATTTGGAAACAGCTGGCATGAGGAGGCTCCCATCTGGATCTTGCTAGAAGAATGTGGCCTAACACTGCAGGTGGACACCCCCCAGGTGCACTGGGAACCAACATCTCAGGGCCCCACTTGTGCCCTCTATGCCTCCCTGGCTCTATTGTCAAGTCTCAGCCAGGGACCTTACAAGTCTGCATGCCTCCCTTCCCCCAGCATCCTCATGTCCTGCTTCAAGCGAGGGCAGAATTCAACCACAGGGCTACAATACAAGGAAGCAGGATTAGGAGTTGGAAAAACTCAATAAATATACAAAGAAAAGAATAAGCGGCTGAGTTTGGTTTTTACTGTTGTCTGGTTGGTTTGCTTTGGTTTTTCAAGACAGGGTTTCTCTGTGACACCGTGGCTATCCTGGAATTTTTTTCTGTAGACCAGGCTGGCCTCAAACTTACAGATCTGCCTGCCTCTGCCTCACAAGTGCTGGGCTAAAAGACATGTGCCACCACTGCCCAAATGTGACTGAGTTTTTTGAGGGGCCCTGATCATTGGTATGATGGGTAGGGGTGGTTGTGCCCACACAGAAGCAAGATACATGTGAGTGCCTTCCCCTCACTCCTGCCAACCTGTGAGGCCAAAGTGAGCCTGCCCTGCAGTGAGACAGACTTTTCCCAGGAAGACGTGAGCAAATGTCTACTTACCCAGCTAGAGAATCAACAACAGACCAAACAGGAATGCCATCAAATCCAACCTGGTGAAACCTACTAATTTTATTGGGATCACTCTCAGGAATATTGGTAAGAGATTATCTGCAGGAGGAAAACTCACTCCAAGATAGCTGAAATACCAAAAGGCTCCTCCAGCACGGGTGACAGCTCATAAAAGCTGGAAAGCTGGATCCCACTGCACAGCCTGCAGGCAGCTCAGCAGGTCAGGGAGGGACATTTCTAGGTGGTTCCATTGGGGCCTTTTCCAGGCAGCTCAACTTCCTTTCCTCCAGGCAGTTTCCTTGGTCTCTGCTCCTGCTGGGCAACTGGGCTTGTCTGGGAGTGGCTGTTTGCAGTCTTAATTGTTCCTGTTCTCTGGGGGAAGGAGGGACCCAGTGAATCTGGCCTATTTCCTGTCTTAAGGAACTTCCTCGAAGCATGGAAACTGCTACACAACTGCTGTGTGTGGACGTGTTCATACCCCAGCATGCCCACACACACCCCCTAGAGAAGATGCACAGAACATTTTAGGAGAAAGTCTGTACTTGGGTCAGGATGACCCTCTGCTTCAGGGGACTTGGGGTACACTGTAAATGGAGGTTTCTCTCTTGCTTCTCAGTTCCTGAATAACCATTCAGACTTAGATTAATTATAAATGTTTAGAAGATGGTTCAGGCTTATTCCTAACTAGTTCTTACATTTAAATTAACTCTACTAATTTATGTATTGCCACGTGGCCATAGTGTTACCTCATGTTCTTTCTTTTTTTATTGTTTTTATTTAGCTCTTTCTTTTTCTCTGCTCCCCTCCATTTCTCTCCTCTCTACTTCTATTCTCTTCTATGGTCCCCACGCTTTACTCAGAAGATCTTGTCTTTTTCTACTTCCCATGTAGATTAGATCCATGTATGTCTCTCTTAGGGTCCTCTTTGTTGTCTAGGTTCTCTGGGTGTTGGGAAGGTCCTGCTTGTTTGTCCCTGCCGCCCGGCTAGTTTAGCCCTGAAATAATCACACAGAAACTGTATTAATTAAATCACTGCGTGGCCCATTAACTCTAACTTCTTATTGGATAACTCTGATATCTTAGTTTAACCCATTTAGCAATCTGTACATCACCACGAGTTTGTGGCCTACCAGCAAAGTTTCAGCGCGTCTGTCTCTGGTGGTGGTGACTCCATGACATCTCTCTGATGTCACCCTGGTGCTATATATGGGATTGTGAATTGTAGGCTGGTTTTCTTTGATTTATGTCTAAAAGCCACTTATGAGTGAGTACATATGATATTTGTCTTTCTGGGTCTGGGTTACCTCACTCAATATGATGTTTTCCAGATCCATACATTTGACCTCAAATTTCAGAATGTCATTATTTTTTCCACTTTGTAGTACTTCATTGTGCAAATGTACTACATTCTCCTTATCCATTCTTCAGTCAAGGGGCTTTTATGTTGTTTCCAGGTTCTGGCTATGACAAACAATGCTGCTACGAACATAGATGAGGACATGTTTTTGTGGTACGATACACCATCCTTTGGGTATGTACCCAAAAGTGGTATTGCTGGGTCTTGAGGTATGTTTTTTCCTAATTTTCTGAGAAATCACCAAGCTGATATTCAAAGGATACACACCAATCTCACTCATGAACACTGATGCAAAAGTATTCAATAAAATACTGACAAATGGAATCCAAGAACACATCAGAAAAGTCATCCACCATGATCAAGTAGGTTTTAACTCAGAGATGCAGGGATGGTTCAACATATGAAAATCTGTCAATGTAATCCACCATATAAACAAACTGAAAAAAACACCCACATGATCATCTCATTAGATGTGGAAAAAAGCCTTTGAGAATATACATCATCCCTTGATGATAAAGGTCTTGGAGACAGCAGGGATACAAGGAACATACCTAAACATAATGAAGGCAATATGCAGCAAGCCAACAGCCATCATCAAACTAAATGGAGAGAAAGTCAAAGCAATCCCACTGATATCAGGAACAAAACAAGGTTGTTCACTCTATTCATATTTATTCAATATAGTTGTTGAGGTCATAGCTAAAGCAATAAGACAACAAAAGGAGATAGAGATGATACAAATCGGAAAAGAAGTCAAACTCTTACTATTTGCTGATGATATGATAGTTTATATAAGCTACTCCAAAAATTCTACCAAGGAACTTCTACCATTCATAAACACCTTCAGTAATATAGCAGAATACAAGATTAATTCCAAAGAATCAGTAGCCCTCCTGTACATACATGATAAATGGGCTGAGAAAGAAACCAGAGAAACATTACCCTTTAGGAAAGCCACAAATAATACAAAATATCTCAAAGTAACTCTAACCAAACAAGTGGAAGACCTGTATGACAAGAACTTTAAATCTTCGAAGAAAGAAATTGAAGAAGGTAACAGAAAGTGGAGAGATCTCCCATGCTCTTGGGTAGGTAGAATTAACATAGTAAAAAAGGCAATCTTACCAAAAGCAAACTACAGATTCAATGCACTGCCCATGAAAATTCTTCACAGACCTCAAAAGAACAATACTCATCTTCATATAGAAAAAAAAAAAACTCAGAATAGCCAAAACAATCCTGTACAATAAAGCATCTTTTGGAGGCATCACAATCCCTGACTTTAAACTCTACTACTACAGAGCTACAGTAATGAAAACAGCCTTATTTTAGCATAAAAACGGACAGAAGGGCCAATGAAACTGAATCAAAACCTGGATATCAATCCACACCTCAATGAATTCTTGATTTTTGACAAAAATTTAAAAAATCTGTAAAATCGAAAAAGAAAGCATATTCAACAAATGGTACTGACATAGCTAGATAACAACATGTAGAGGAATGAAAATAGACCCATATCTATCACCATGTACAAAAATCAAGACCAAATGAATAAAAGACCTCAACATGAATCCAACCTCACTGAACTTCATAGAAGAGAAAGTGGGAAGTACACTTGAATGCATTGGCACAGGAGACTACTTCCTAAATATAACCCCAGTAGCACAGACACTGAGAGAAACAATTAATATACAGACCTCCTGAAATTGAGAAGCTTCTGTAAAGCAAAGGACGTGGTCAACAAGACAAAAATACAGCCTACAGAATGGGAAAAGTGCTTCACCAACCCCATATCAGACAAAGGGCTGATCTCCAAAATATACAAAGAACTCACGAAATCAGTCATCAAAGGAACAAATAATTCAATTTTAAAAAACAGGATACTGACCTAAAGAGAGAACTCTCAAAAGAGAATCTAATATGACTGAAAGACACTTAAGGAAATGCTCAACATCCTTAGTCATCAGAGAAATGCAAATTAAAACAACTCTGGGATTTCATCTTACACCTGTAAGAATGGCTAAGTACTAAAACACTGATGACAACTTAAGCTGGAGAGGATGTGTGGTAAAGGGAACACTCCTCCATCCTGGTGGGACTGCACACAAGAACATCTCCTTTGGATATCAGTGTGTTGATTTCTCAGAATATCCTCAAGACCCAGTAATACTCCTTTTGAGAACATATCCAAAAGATGCTCAATCGTACCACAAAAATGATCCAATGATCAGGGCCCCTCAAAAAACTCAGTCACATTTGGGCAGTGGTGGCACATGTCTTTTAGCCCAGCACTTGTGAGGCAGAGGCAGGCAGATCTGTGAGTTTGAGGCCAGCCTGGTCTACAGAAAAAAATTCCAGGATAGCCACGGTGTCACAGAGAAATCCTGTCTTGAAAAACCAAAGCAAGCCGGGCAATGGTGGCGCAGGCCTTTAATCCCAGAACTAGGGAGGCAGAGGCAGTCAGATCTCTGGGAGTTTGAGGCC